>NC_141029.1:2030000-2225000 GCF_052040795.2 Danio rerio | reverse complement strand
CAAACAAACACACATGCACAAGCACACATGCAAACAGACATAAACACAAGCACAAACAAACACGCGCATACACATATGCAAACACGCACAAATACAAACACACACACACACACGCACGCAGGCACACGCACACACACGCACACACACAAGCATACACATGTGCAAACACGCACAAATACAAACACACACACCCACACACACATACAGACAGACACAGACACACAAAAAAAACATACACATATGCAGAGGTGTACACAAACACACAAACATGCACACACAAGCAAACACGCATAAGCACACCAATGAGTGCACGCAAATACACACACATGGACAGACATACACAAACACAAACATACGCACACACACACACGCATAAGCACACAAAGGAGTGCACGCAAATATACACACACGGACAGACACGCACAAACATACGCACACACAAACAAACATGCACAAGCACACAAAGAAGTGCACGCAAATTTACACACAAGGACAGACACACGCAAACATACGTACATGCACACACACACACACACATACAAACCACACAAACATACGCACACATTAACAAACACACACAAGCACACAAAGGAGTACAAGCAAATTTACACACACGGACAGACACACACATACGCACACACACACACAAACATATGCACACATTAACAAACACGCACAAGCACACAAAGGAGTGCACACAAATATATACACATGAACAGACACTCACAAACATACACGTGCACACACACACACACACACACACACACACACACGTACAAACAAGCGCAGACACGCGCGCAAAAGCACAAAAACATGCATGCATGCAAACACGCACAGACACAAGTACACAAATGCGTGCACAAAAACACGCAAACATGCACAAGCACACACACGCACACAAACCCACAGACACACACACACAAACAGTGGTCAGGGAATTATGGGAAAATCATGGAACTTTAAAAGGGCTGTTCCAGTCATCTAAAGCCAGGAGATTTAATGCAATGTTTTATTCTTCTATATCATGCGTTTGATCCCATTGTTCCTCTATTTATCAGCACCATTTTACTCCTTGCCTGCTTGTCAGCCAGCAGTCATTCAAGTCAAATGCATTCACTAAGCTGTGTCTGTTTGTTTTGCCCGCTCAGCAAACACAACAGTCTTCTGTTCATGATGAATCATATAAACTCAGCTTTGTAGTCAGAGAAAGTCAAGGAATTTGACATCAGGCTCAGAGCGGGAACCCTCACACACACACAGACGTCTCCACAGTAGTGTGCTGGTATCTGTGGCTCAGTGCTGCATGGCCAATGATGACTGATAAGAGGGACAGCTTTTAATAACGACACTGATATGGACCTCCCTCCTTACGCCCGCTGTGATCCACACTCATAATTAATATAATTTTACATCAAGAGCAATCATAGCCAGAAGACTGGTCATTTCTGCCAGACTTGGCATAGTGTGGGATCCCTGCTGCTTACTCATTTACCAGCATATGGAGACGCCGCAGTGGACCAAGGTGCTTTTCACTTCCAATTTCTTGCTAAAGGTGTTTGCTTGAACTGGGCCCAGAAGAGCTCCATACAGCAAAAACCCACGTGACAAACACAGCAGGGCCTGTGTCATCTGTCACTCACTGTTAACAGACGCTCAATTAACCATAAACTAATTACATAAAAAATCCTAAAACTACATTTTCATACGCAAGATGGAAGAGAAATTCACTGTGACTTCTGGCAGTTTTTTAGCATTGTGTATACAAACTTATTACTGATTATTATTTATAATTGACGTTTACTTTTACATGAATCACCAGCCACTTTATTAGGTACACCTGTCCAACTGCTCGGTAACGCAAATTTCTAATCAGCCAATCACATGGCAGCAACTCAATGCATTTAGGCGTGTAGACATGGTCAAGACGATCTGCTGCTGTTCAAAGCGAGCATCAAAATAGGGAAGAAAGAGGATTTAAGTGACTCTGAATGTGGCATGGTTGTTGGTGCCAGACGGGCTGGTCTGAGTATTTCAGAAACTGCTGATCTACTGAGATTTTCACGCACAACCATCTCTAGGATTTACAGACAATGGTCTGACAAAGAAGAAATATCCAGTAAGTGGCAGTTCTGTGGGCGCAAATGCCTTGTTGATGCCAGAGGTCAGAGGAGAATGGTCAGACTGGCTCCAGCTGATAGAAAGGCAACAGTAACTCAAATAAGCACTCGTTACAACCGAGCTCTGCAGAAGAGCATCTCTGAACACACAACACGTCCAACCTTGAGGCGGATGGGCTACAGCAGCAGAAGACTACACCGGGTGCCGCTCCTGTCAGCTAAGAACAGGAAACTGAGGCTACAATTCACACAGACTCACCAAAACTGGACAATAGAAGATTGGAGAAACGTTGCCTGCTCTGATGAGTCTCCATTTCTGCTGACACATTCGGAAGGTCGGGTCAGAATTTGGCATCAACAACATGAAAGCATGGATCCATCCTGCCTTGTATCAGCGGTTCAGACTGGTGGTGGTGGTTTAATGGTGAGGGGGGATTTTCTTGGCACACTTTGGGTCCATTAGTACCAATTTAGCATCAATGCCACAGCCTACCTGAGTATTGCTGCTGACCATGTCCATCCCTTTATGAGCACAGTGTATTCAGCAGGATAACGCACCATGTCATAAAGCATGAATCATCTCAGACTGGTTTCTTGAACAGGACAATGAGTTTACTGAACGCAAATGGCCTCCACAGTCACCAAACTCAATCCAATAGAGCACGTTTGTGATGTGGTGAAACGGGAAATTCACATCATGGATGTGCAGCGGACATATCTGCAGCAACTGTGTGATGCCATCATGTCAATATCTTGTTGAATCTATGCCACAAAGGATTAAGGTAGTTCTGAAGGCAAAAGGGGGTCCAACCCGGTACTAGTAAGGTGTACCTAATAAAGTGGCCGGTGAGTGTTTAAACTTTAGTTATTTGGTATGAGCTCTTTTTAAGTTTAATAGTGGTTGTATGTGAATTTAATAAATTAACTTACTAATTTTTAAAACAATTATATTAGAATTTCGAATATTTCAAGTAGCATTTTGAGTAATTTGGGATGTTTTTATATTTCAGTGCTAACCACTGAGCCACTGTGCTGCCATAATACTTGCATTTCATTGTTATTTTTTAAAAGACGTATTTATATCTTCATAAAGTTAATATATATATATAAAATGTTACTTTTGTAAAGAGTTTAAGACTAGATGAAAAAAGAAATGTGTATATTTATCAGCCAAGGACATTAACACAGCTTTCAATCAGATGAATGAGCAGATGAAACTCACCCATCACAGGAATCGGTGTGCCCGCCGGGGTCCCGGGCCGCCTGATCAGAGCTTGCGGGGTCGAGGCTGACAGACCTTTTTCAGGTGGTCCTCCTGGAGCGGACAGTGGCGTGCCGGGGACTGACGGGCCAGGTACAGGGACTGGAGGAGGACGACCAGTGGGACGAGGAGACACAAGCCGATGACGTAGCTCTGAAAAAAAAAAAAAAAAAACAATAACACAAACGCTCATTGCATCTTATAAATTTCTAAACCCTGTAATATAAAATAAATTGTGTGTGATTAATCACATCCAAAATAAAAGTTTATTTTGACAAAAGAGATGTGTGTGTACATTATATGTACATATATTTATTATGTATATTCACTAGACACACATACATTGGAACAAAACTATACAAAACAATTTTGTTACATACAAATTTAAATGTATATACAATTTGTATCATAGACATGTATATGAAAAAAGCACTACAGTTTTTACTATAAGTTAATATAGTATATTTTCATTTGGGTGTCTGACAACTGAAAATAGATCTAATAGCAGATATTATAAATTAATTATATTAATTATTATAAATTATAGATTCTCAAACATATGCATGCATGTGTATTTATATATTCAGAGTAAGTATACAAAGTACACACAGGTGCATTAGGTCATACATTTTTATTGTGGATGTGATTCATTTCGATTAATCTTTGTCCAGCACTAAAAATAAAACATTTGAGTATACAGCTAAATGTGTCTCTATGTAAACGGCCATAAAAAAGACATAAGCCTTTTTATTATGACAAAAAGTGCAAAAACAAAAGGTGTTCGCATCATTATCATCGTGTCTACATACATTACCCACCTGTTTAATAAACGCACGGTTGAATAACACTTTACATCCCTCAAAATGGTCTATAGTGTTAAAACTAGTGTTTTAACCATACTGACACTGACACCTCCAATAGAGATAAAGATGTTGCACAATCAACTAAAGTGTTGCTAGAATAGTTTTTTTTTGTGAATGGACAATGTATATATATATATATATATATATATATATATATATATATATATATATATATATAATTTTTTTTTTTTTATTGCATCACCAATATATATTGAGATCATGTCCATGTCTTTTGCGATGAGTCTATATATTAATTATTGTAAAAGGCCTAGATTTCATCCAGTTTTACCCACATGGCATGTCACTAAAACAATTTACTAAACTCTGATAAAAGATTATGAAGCATATATATCTCCAATTTCTAGCTTTAGAGGTGGACTGGATTTGATTGCTCACCTTGGCCTTGTCTTGGAGTGGCAGTCGGGCCAATGGGTTGAGTCTCTAACTCCTTCAGAGAAAAAAAAAAAAACACACACACACATTAAATCCATCACATCTGTATTAAAGGGGAACTATTATGCAAAAGTCAATTTAACCACAATTTAATTGGTTTAAACACAGTTGTGTGGGAACAGTCTGTGAATATAACCAGCTTCTAATGGTAACCATGTATATATTATTTTTATTATAATCACACTTGATAAAAGCCGTCTGCAGAAACACTTTGATTGACATTCTCCATTTGTATGACGTCATTAGAGGGGGGAAACCCCGCCCACTAGTGACCATCTCTCCCTCATTAGCATAGGATGTTAGTTTTGTTTCTGTATCTGACACTGCTGATACACAGGCATTCATAGCTCCTCCCTCTTTGGAAAAAAGAGCATAATCTCATTTGAATTTAAAGCGACAGTCACCAATATGCCACATTTAGTGTCAAAGTGTAAAAGGGTCAGTTTCAGAGAGTTAGAAAACATTATATGCGTGTTATTTTGAGCTGAAACTTCACGTAAACACTCTATGGACGTCAGACTTATTTTACATTATTTTACATCTTGTAAAAAGGAGCATGTTTTGATAAGCAAGATGATGAATTTGAATATAATACTTACAAGCTTCTTCTTTGAGTCTGGGTCAAAGCGTTCAAGAATCAGCTTGGCATTTTTATAGGTCTCCGTTTCCATCACTTGTTCAAGCTGAAATAAAGTGAAAATATGACAATCCCATCAGCACAATTACATCAAACAGTAATGAATGCTGAATAATCATAACAATATCCGGAATTTCAAATCATTTTAATTTATGGTAACTGTCCAATAAAGGGTTAATCTTGCGCCTTTTGGGGGGGGGGTGGTTAAAGGCAGAAACTAATTTGGTCCGTTTCCTCACATCTACGGTTCAGTTTCATCTTAAAACTTCATTTCAGGCTAAGAGCAAATAGTGCTAATTATTTAACTTTAATGAATAGAATAATTACAAGCCCTACTGCGATAATGGGGAGTGTGAAAATCCATCAGCTGTAATTATTGAAAGTTATTAGACATGACAGTGGATGACAAGCAATTTCTCAGATTTATTTCCTCCCATCACTAAACACTATTAATTTAAAGACAAGTCGTTAGCCAAGCACTTTACCAAGTAAAGTCTCTGTGCCAATTACCCGCTGTCTTCATTGATTTCAGATTATTTATTAAGAGCAGAAATGATCTCTTTCTCTCGCTGACAGCAGAGGAGCTCGATATGATGAGAAGGAAAACAGGACGTTGTTTTCCTGGCATTAGTGTAAAGCTAACAGTAGAGGGAAGCACCCTGACTGGGTAAAATTACTAGCTCGCTCATATTAAAATGTTATGATGTATGCATATATGAGAGGACATGCACTCAAGCAGTTTTAATATGACTTGTGGAAGCTATTTTAACAGCATTGTGTGTCTAGAGTCATATTGGAGTGATATGAAAGATAACAAGCATCTTTTTTAAAAAATTCCTTCACATTACATCAGGAGGAGGTGTCACGGTGGCACAGCGGGTAGCACGATCGCCTCACAGCAAGAAAGTCACTGGTTCGAGCTTCGTCTGGGTCAGTTGGCATTTCTGAATGGAGTTTGCATGTTCTCCAATTTGACATAGCAGCATTGTTTTCCCCACCCACCATTATTGATTGATAGGCGCATATTATAATGTGTCAGTATTAACTTGTATAAAAATGTCCACATGACAGGATTTGCAAAGAAACTTAGATTAAAAGATCTGTTCCAACTCTGTGATCAAACTGGTCAGGTATAGCTGTATAGTTTACACAACTATAAACAAGGACGCTTCAATCACACAACAGGAGTCCCGATTTGAGAACGCTAAATCAGGTTTATTTTGAACAGTAACTTGGCTATAAATATCTCTAACCAGAAGCATATTTACCCATTTGCATACTGTCAAATAATGGACACCAGATTCTTCACTGCATAATTTAAATATTCTAATTGAAGAGCAGCGAATGAATCTCTCATTTAGATTTTTCATTTGACTACATTACATAACAGAGGTGTCACTTTAAAAATGCACAGATAGTGAAAGCATTCAATAATTTTTTTGTTAATTTAAGACAAAATTGTGTTTAAAAGAAAACCCACCAAGATGGACATGTTTAGACATTATTATTATTATTATTATTATTATCATCATTATCATTATTATCATTATTATTATCATCATTATAAAAATCATTATTATTCTCATTATTAATATTATTATTATTATTATTATTATTATTATTGTCATTATTATCATTATTATTATTTTTATCATTATTATCATTATTATTATTATTATCATCATCATTATAAAAATTATTATTATTCTCATTATAATATTAATATTATTATTATTATTATTGTCATTATTATTATTATTATCGTTATTATCATCATTATTATTATTATCATTATTATTGTTATTATCATCATTATTATTATCATTATTATTGTTATTATCATTATTATTACTATCATTATTATAATTATTATCATCATCATCATTATTATTATTGTTATTATCATCATTATTATTACTATCATATTATCATCATCATCATTATTATTATTATCATTATTGTAATTATCATTATTATTATTATATTATTATTATCATCATCATCATCATCATCATTATTATTATTATTATAATTATTGTAATTATTATTATTATTATTATTATTATTATTATTATTATTATTATTATAATTATCATTATTGTAATTATCATTACTATTATTATATTATTATCATCATCATCATCATTATTATTACTATCATTATTATCATCATCATAATCATTATTATTTTTGTTATTATTATTATTTTAATTATCATTATTGTAATTATCATTACTATTATTATATTATTATTATTATCATCATCATCATCATCATCATCATTATTATTATTATAATTATTGTAATTATTATTATTTTTATGTGTATGAGTCTGTTCAAACACACTACTTAAGACCCAGAGTATCCACTTTCGCTTTGCTTCAAACAACGTATTCAGAATTCGTTTTGGAAATAGCATCTATTTATCAATATGGATTGCGTCTGACAGTCACGCACCGCTACATGATCGACTGTTTTGAGGATTGCATGAGAGGGGCAATGGCGCCTGTAATAGAAAGTAAGGGAATCCTGCCATTTTTATTTTTATTTCAAAGTGTTTTCATGCCTAAATAAAATAAAAGTACAGAACAGATTCACATTTAAGAGGAAGGGGCATCCCCTGGTGGTTCGGCGGTATGGGTTGCGTATAGGGAGGATCGGCTCTTGTTTATTGCCACCCTTCATAGATATGGGAAAATACATTTACAGGATGATAGCGGGATAGAATTGCAAAAGGCAGGAGAATCCTGGGAAAAATAAGGGGGTTGACAGGTATGCACATTTGAGCAACAAAACACAACCTGTTATATGTGCACGCATGTGTGTGCGCGCACACTGCGATCATTGCAATTGCATTTGTGTGTTGCTTATTCATCTTATCGTGGTATTTGTGACTGAGTTTATCATTACATCCTACCCCATTTATACCTCTCAGAAATTAAATGTTATAACCTGCTTATTTGCCTTTAAAGCCACAGGCAAAAAAAAACACAATAATCTCTCACCCAAAAACGTACATTTTTAACAGGCTATATAATAAACGATCTGATGTGTATTTTAACGCTGAAACGTCACAGACATTTGTAAAAAGGCCAAACAGAAGAACAAACACAAAACAGACAAAAAGCAGCCTAAAATTAAAAGACACAACAGCAGAAAGTTACTCACTATTTTCTTTTTCTCTGCTTTCAGCTCTTCTAACTTTTCATCTAAGAAACAAAACAGTAAATAAAAACAACAGAATTGAACCTGTAGGTATAATTCATCACACTGAATTAAACAGACAATACAGAAAAACAGAACTCATAATGAGATCATCTAAAACCCAGGAAGGAAAATCTTACTGTTTCTCTCTGTTCGCTTGTTGTATAAAACTATCAGCAGTTTCCTCAGCAGCCAAATCCTTCAGAAGAGAAAAGGAAAGTTATTAATATGAATCTTTATTAATCTTAACATTACTTTCAGCTTGTTGACAGGAAACATTTACCATTCATTAAGTTCCACTTAAGACTTTTATTAAAAAATTAGAAAGAACATTAAATTAAAAAAAATACAAAACAAATAAAATTACAATTAAAATGAAAACAAGACACACAAATCCAAACTATTATTACAAACTACAATATTTACTCAAAAATAAAACAAATTATTAGGTGACAAGAAAATTAAAGTAGTTAATACAAATGAGATACCTGGAGAAATACAGACAAACTATACACTTACAATAAAAAATAAGGCATGAAAATCTAAATTACTAAAAAAACATTCAAACAGTTACTCAATCATAATAACAACAACACTAATACAAATAAGACAAGAAATAAAAACTTCACTTAAAAAATTATCAAATTGTATACATGTATTATGTACTTAAAATTTTTATATACATATTTATATTATATTTTTTATTTACTATGTCTGATAATATTATCAATATTAATATTATAATTATAAATATAATTTAAACAATATTGCCAATATTATTAGCCCCTTTAAGTTATATATCTTTCATAAGTCTACAGAACAAACCATCATATTACAACTTAACTAATTACCCTAACCGGCCTAGTTAACCTAATTAACCAAGTGAAGCCTTTAAATGTCACTTTAAGCTGTATAGAAGTGTCTTGAAGAATATCTAGTAAAATATTTTGTGCTGGCATCATGACAGAAATAAATAAGTATTTAATAATTTATTGCTTTAAATAGCCAATCATGGCAAAAATAATTCTAAATAATATAATAAAATAAACCATTAAAAAATAAGTTTTTATATCAGTCTATTGACTATCTTCATTGCAAAAACAATTCAGAATAATATAATATAATATAATATAATAAAATATAATATAATAAAACTATATCATATAAATTCAAACAAACAAAAGTTATATGACATCAGACTTTTGGCATTTAAATGCTACAAAACTCCTTAGACAAAACTTTACCAAATAATTTAATAAGTGAGTTCACTTCATAGAAAAATCTACGAAAATTTAAAGAAGGACAGTCCACTGAATGGTTAACAAAGGGAGAAATCTCGCAAAACATCCTCGAGCAGGGTCTTACCCATTTGGTAGAACAAAATATATTGAATTTACTACCATTCTTCAATTTATTTATTTATTTTTTGCCACATCAGCAACTTATGGCTGTTTCACTGCAAGATCAATATAAATAAAAACCATTACATGATAGAATCAACTTCATATTTCAATAAAAGAAGATATAGATGATTTAAAAATATAAATAAATAAGTTAAATTCACAAAAACTGTATACTAAAAGTTACATATGATTTTTTAATTCAACATTTGTTAAATTACTTAAAGTCTGTCCTGGTAATACCCTTTTAAAACATCTAAAGTGTTTTCATTATAAAAATCTTGTCTTAATGGTACTTAAACTTTTTGATAGTCTGAATTTACATACTTACAGCAGAGGGAACAGTAAGAAGGGTGATGCCACTATTAATTTTCCTATCATCCGCTCCGGGATGTACCACGCGTATACGACTGCACAGGCCATCAGGTACAGCAGAGCGGAGTACAACAGCAGTCTGTAAACCCATAGCTTCAGCTGCTTATGGTTCTTCTCTCTGTATTCCTCAAGGACCTGGATATCCTGAGAGAAAGAGGGAAAAAAGAGATCAATAAAACACAACATAAGGACTGGAGGTAGTCAGCTTCATTCAATCCTTGAACCTTTGTTTGAATTACGTTTAAAATAAATAAATAACCAAATCAATCAATTCATTTAAAATATATATATATATATATATATTTATATATTTTAATTAACTTATTAATTATTTAAAAAATATATTTTATTAATAAATTTTAAATAAATAAATAAATGTATTATTAATAAATAAATTAATTAATTAAAAAGTATAAATAAATTAATAAATTAAGTAAAATATTTGTATTAATAAAAATAAACAATAAATAAATAAATACATGTATTATTTTTTTATTTAAATTATATAAATTTAAAAAATTATATATATAATTTATAAAATAATAAAATAAAATAAAATAATATAAAATAATATTATTTATAAAAATAGTTAAAAATAAAAAAAAATAATTTATTAATTAATAAAAATGTTTAAATAAATAAATTAAATAATTAATTAAAAATGAATAAATTAAAAATGAATTAAAAACAAATTAAATAATTATTTAAAAATAAATAAATAAAAATTACAAATAAATTATCTATTTAATAATAAATAATACATTTGGTTTCAAAAAAAATTCTGACAAAAGTGTAAGCTAATGTTTTTATTTGAATTAATCACTTAATCACAATTTTAGACAATAATTCATTATTATAGTAGTGTTTGCGCAGGTTCATAGGAACCAATGAACTACATTTGTAACAGAACTTGCAATCTTAGTTGGCTAATAACTATGATTTTGGGAAACGCACTCCCATGCTTACACCACCAACACACCAGACACTTTAATGCACACATTTTTACTAATAAAACGTAATTGAGATAAATGAAAAAAAAAATCATTTTAAAGAATTGCAATTAATAACCATGATGATCAGACAATAATTCAGCATTCGTAACAGGCCTAAATATGCACAGTCAAAGATGTAGAAGTGGAGTATTGAGATCCATCATATGAGGGTGTGTTTTCAGCAGGAACAGATCAAATAACAGGATGCATGACGGCCTAAAGACACTGAAACACTGATGATACACTTTAAAATATCCTCCGGCATACAGTAAGCGTAGATGGAAAACCTGTTTTGTCAGAACTTGAATCAAATCTCTATGACCTAGATATCTAAAGCAGAAGTTCATAGAGGCTCTGATCACAGCCCGCAACATTAATTTAATAACACAAAGATCTAATCTTGTCTAAATACAAAACCAGGTCAAATGGCTTAAAAATCACATGCTTTGGCATTTAAACAGCAAATGTACAAACAAATCATTCATACAGTGCTCAGCTGACCTGAAGAGACCTCTGAGTGAGCTACTACTGTAAACCCCATCCTAAAATAACTCATGACACATGCACTGGGCGTTTACAGTGCATGGCTGACATTTGTGTCCGTCTGTAACTGTGTGTTATTCTCTTATCCTGTTTGTCTCCCATCTTTCAAACCATCTCCGACCTTTGTTATTTCTCCCAGGAAACTCCCATAATTTATATGACCCAAGCTACTTATGAAAAATCTCTTTTCTGTCCATATTTGTCAAGTTGCCAGATCTTGTATGAAGCTCAATACCTTTAAAGTATTCCAATTTCAAAAGCATTTCTTTTACCTCAATCTGGCAACATATGCATTGCACTGTAGGCAAACTACAAAGCATTAACATCACTTTAAATATTACTGTTGATTTAAACGGCAAAATTAAGTCCAAGGTACTCGAATAATGTTGATAAAAATATTTTAAAAGTTATTTATTAACATGGCTATTCCTTAAAACTGCGCCTATGCATTTCGGCAAGTAACCCTGATAAAAGCAACTGTTTGCCAAAATGCATAGGCACAGTTTTAAGCAAAAGCCATGTCAATAATAGCTTTTAATATATTTTTTCCACGTTTTTTAAAATGCCTTGGACTGATTTTTTGTGTATATTATGATGAATCCCTTACCCAAAGAGCACTGACACATAATTAAGCTACACCTAAGCACTTTTTGTTTGATTTTAGACTACTGTTGGTTTGTTTGTTTATATAGAGCAACATCAGCAACTCACGACAATTTTATGGCAGGATCTATATAGATAAAAATAAAACAAATAATAACAACGTAATAATTCAGTAAGAGATCATTCATATATATATATATATGTGTGTGTGTGTGTGTATAACTGCATGAGGAAACCTTCAATTTTAAGTAGTAGTAGATATTTTACACTCACAACAGCTGGTGATGATTTAAATAAAATACTAAAAACAACACTTTGTTATTTAAATATCAAAGCATTTTTTAACTCAATCTGGCAAAATATGCATTCACTTTAAATATTATTGCTGGTTTGTTTGTTTGTTTATTTATTTATTTATTTATTGCAACATATGGCTATTTAATGGCAAGATCTATACAGATTACATATATACACATGGCTATTTCACAGATCTATATAGATTAAAAAAATATTACAATAATAACAACACCCTAATTCGGTAAGAGATCATATTGTTGCTGACTAACTGCAAAAGGGTACCTTCAAAATCAGGTAGTAGTAGATAATTTAAACTCACAACAGTTACAACTGGTGATAAATAATACACAACAAACATTATTCAACACTTCATAATGTTCTCAAAGCATTTTTTACCTCAATCTGGCAACATACGCATTCACCTCAAATATTATTGTTGGTTTGTTTGTTTATTTTTTTTCATTGCAACATCAGCAACGTATGACTACTTCATGCATCTATATAAATAAAAACATTACAATAATAACAACGTCATGATTCAGTTAGAGATCATGTTGTTGGTTAACTGCAGAAGGACACTTTCGATATTAGGTAGTATTAGTAGAGATTTTAAAGTCACAATAGCTGGTGATGACTTTAATAAAATACAAAAAACAACACTTCATCATTATAACATTAATTATAATCATAATAACAATCCCTACCATCTTTTTAAACGTGTTTAAAATCATTCACTATTTAAAACATCATTCTGAATTATCAGGACAGTCCCATAAACATGATTAAACACATGGACGTTGCAGAACATTCATAAAGCTGAATGCTTCAGTATCATAAAAGACAGAAAGAGTGATAGCAGAAAATCATTAGATAAGTATTTTTACCTTATCAAGACCCTCCAAGACCTCTACAGTGGATGGTTTAGCCTGGAAATGGACACACAAGTGTTAGCAAGAAAAAAACTCTCAGAATAAAACAACCTCAGCACAACTAAAACTGGTAGGAAGTGAATCAAAGGGTGTCTGTGTTTGAAGTTTATAATCAAGTCACATTAACTAACATGAACTCTTAATCCATGCATGTGCCCATGGACAACCTTATTCTGGACAGGTACATTTTTAGGAATTGCCAACAATATATTATAAAACTAAAATTTCTATTTATTTTAGTTTATGCCAAAAGTGATTAGAATATTTAGTTGTTCCTGTTCCAGAAAGGGGGCAGCATGGTGGTTCAGTGGTTAATGTCGCCTCACAGCAAGAAGGTCGCTAGTGCAGACTGGAGCAGGCATTTCTGTGTGGAGTTTGCATGTTCTCCATATGTTGGCATGGGTTTCCTCCGGGTGCTCCGGTTTCCCTGACAGTCCAAACACATGCGCTATAGGTGAATTGATTGACTAAATTGGTGTGTGTGTGTGTGTGTGTGTGTGTGTGTGTGTGTGTGTGTGTGTGTGTGTGTGTGTGTGTGAGAGAATAATTGCAAGATTGTATGAGTGTTTCCCAGTACTGAGTTGCGGCTGGAAGGGGATCTGCCATTTAAAACATAGGCTGGAATAGTTGGCGGTTCATTACGCTGTGGTGAGCTCTGACAAAAAAACAGACTAAGCTGAAGTAGAATGAATGAATGAATGAAGGTTGTTTAGTTGAAAACCTTCTGCAAATGACCCTATAAAAGGGACTGACTCATGTTTGCTGTCATGACGAACTCTGCTGATCTTTTACATTTGGAACAAGTTTTAGATCTTTTTATTTTGGTTTTCTTTTAGCAAACAGGCCTTCAAAGTAAATCCTTAACAAGACTAAATGACAGGAGCACATACTTACCCTCCACCGAGACACCACAGCCCCCATCCTGTGAGGGCAGTCCTTCCTCTCAGAGCCTGGCTTCTGTTACACTTATTACTCCAGGCCAAAGCCACACACCTGTTCACACAATGAAGGAAACATTACACTAACAAACAAGCTCATGATAGATTGGTTTTCTACTTGATTTGATATGATATGAGGATTAGAGAACGGATTATAAAGACTCTGTAGACTTTTAATTATAAATAGCAGTCGCGTACAGATACAAATGTAAGAATATTGCAGCATTATCAATAAACAACAAAAACAAATGCTAATTGAGGCTTTTATAAGAACAAACGCATGATGCTGGTACTCCTCAATTTCACACAGGAGTAGATCAGTAACCACAGATGTAGATTAATTACCTAATTATTTGGATATCTTTATATCTAATTAATAATATTCACTTATCTAATTTAATTATTTAAATCAAGCATCAACATGAGCATGTACAAACGTTGTCCTAATTTTCAACAGCACATCTATTTATAGTTGAAGTCAGAATTATTAGCACCCCTGAATTATTAGACCCCGTTTATTTTTTTCCCCAATTTCTGTTTAACGGAGAGAAGATTTTTTTTTACACATTTCTAAACATAATAGTTTTAATAACTTATTTATTCAAGACACTTCTATAAAGCTTAAAGTGACATTTATCTTAACTAGTTTAATTAGGTTAAGTAGGCAGGTTAGGGTAATTAGGCAAGATATTGTATAATGATGGTTCGTTCTGTAGACTATCAAAAAAATATTTAGCTTAAGGGGCTAATAATATTGACCTTAAAATGGTCCCTAAAAAAATAAAAACTGATTTTATTCTAGCTAAAATAAAACAAATAAGACTTTCTCCAGAAGAAAAAATATTATCAGACATACTGTGAAAATTTCCTGAATCTCTTAAACATCATTTGGGAAATATTTTAAAATAAATAAATAAATAAAGAGGCTAATAATTCTGACTTCAACTGTATATCTTTACCATTTCAAAATGATGAAATATAAATAAACTTTGAGAACTGCTTCACTTGAAACATAAAACCGTTCTTTACGATAAATATCACTTGACCTTATATTTTGTTTTCTGAAGAAATAGCATGCATTAAATCACATTTTAAAAGTGCAAACACTTTCTGTAATCACTGTCTCTAAGGTTGTTTCTATAAAGGATACAGCTGCAGACAGAATTTAATAATAATTATTTATATAATTTATTGAAATACCTATTTTTGTATTTTATTAAGGTATACCCCAACCCCAACTCTAAACCAAACCCTCAAGGTAATGTAAAACAGTAATTATAACTAATTATTATATTAATAATATATGAGCAATTCCATGAAAATGTCAACCTTATCATGAAAAAATAAAACTTTTGACCAAAATAACAAAACCTATTTAAATTTGCTTATTAAGGTCTATATTTTATTGTTTTGATGTGCTCTTGTTGAATTTTATAGGAAATTGATTTGTTTATCCATGAAATACGAGGATTGTGCCAGTGGTAAATTTCATTATCATCCAACCACTTTTCATGCTTTCATAAAAGGAGTTAAAGTCTCACCTTTTCCATGCTTTATGTTAACAGTAATCATTCTGCAGAAGGATTGGAGTCTGTAGTATAAATAATTACCCTTACTTTTTCATAACATTATTGCCCTTTTGATTTATAAGCTACATATTTAAGACATCACGCAGCTTCTGTCACGTTTCACATCCGTAACTATTTAATGAAAAAGTTTATTTCTATTTTATTAACATCTACACCAACTCTAACCCATCACAGTAATGTAAAAATAAAAAATATATTTTGTTGTAGTGTAATAACAAAAATGATGCTATATTGATGTGACTATCAGCAGCTGTATCCCTTCTAGACTTCAGCGTCTCTTGCACAGGCAGATTTAGATGCACAAGATGAGTGATATCAGATGTCACCATGGCTCACACAAAATCTGGAGGCTCTGAAAAGTAACAAGACACTCCTCTATTTTAAACCACACAGTCCTCAAGAGCACAAACAGAGGTGCCTTAAACCCCATTGACTCTGAGTAAATGGATTTATTAATCAAGTTCAATAATAAGAGCTGAATCCAAGAGCATGTAGATGTGGTACATTGGGGTAAAATTGGTTCAATAATCACACATTCAGACTTTCATCTTCTTAATACAATATCAGAAAAGTATTCAAAATAAGATTAATCATATCAGCAGCCAATTACTATCAAAACACATTGCTTACCAGGGTTTCTGCAGGGTTCACAGAGTTAAATTTAAGACTTTAAGACATTTTTAAGACCACTATGAGTGAAATTTTAGACTCATTAAGGGCTAAAGGCTAAGGAATATTTCAAAAGCCCAGATAGAAAAGATTTTTATCTGCCTTATCAAAAAATATTATAATTTAACACATTTAATAATACAATAATAGATTAATAATAATAATATACATTTATATATGGTAGATTTTAGTTCTTAGCTAAATATTTTAAATATCGTGTAAAAACAAGCAAGCTCTACTTGTGTCCATTCCACACACTTTTCTTTCCCAACATAAACTTTCTTTAAAATAAAAAACAAATGTTTTAAAAAAAATTTAAAAACATAATAAACTAAATCTATGCACAACAATCTGACCAGGTCAGTGCCCTCAGCAGTAAATGCATAGAGAACTTTTAAAGAAATGTTAATGTAAGGAAATAATTAAACAAATATGATAGAGTTAAAAAAAAAAAAACCTTTTAAAAAAAAAAGTTTTATTGAGATGGATTGTTGTTGATTGTATGGGTTTTGGTTAAATTGGGTAGCAATACATGAACAAAGAAAAATTAAGACTTGTTTAAAAAAGATTTAAGACTAACAATGTGATTACCTAGGCTAAAAGATGTAACCATTTTATAAGATGTAAAAAATAAAATAAAAAAAAACAGCGACTGCTAGCCAGTTTTGAGGAAAACACCATGCTGTGGGCCACACACTGTTGAACATCAACTAAACTAACAAAATAATTGTTGGATTTAGAGTGTAATGTTAAGAACTTTTTTATATAAAATGTTTTTAATAGAAAATATTTAATAGAAAAAAAATTATTTTATTGCTGATAATGCAAATAAATGCAGTGTATAATAATGAATAATAATGTAAATACATCTGAATGTGTTTATCCAATAGATAAATACATAGGTAAGCATGTGCTATATATATATATATATATATATATATATATATATATATATATATATATATATATATATATATATATATATATATATATATAAATATATATATATATATATATATATTATAACTATTTTAAACACTATTTAAAGTAAACTGAATTTAAATTAATTGTTTGAAATCAGTCTTTTTAAGCATGTGTTACAACTAACTCTGTGACAACTTGCCCCACAGGTTGGGTAAATATTAAAATTTTTACTGCTGGCACTTTTAGCAATATTGTACAGAAACCATAGATCCGGAGGTCATACTTAGTGTTCATTTGTATGAGAGGCTAGTGTATTACTGTAAAAAAAAAAAGTGTTACTATGTGCCCCGCTCTCCCCTAGTAAACAATATTGGGACAAATATAGGGAACTTCAATAGAGGTAAAGTTGGTTTTATATTCACACATTCAGACTTTTTCTTTAATAATATAATTTCATAAAAGTAATATTTGCAACCTCTAAATAGCGAAATCATATTAGCAGCCAACGATTATCAAAGTACAACACTGTTCACAGTCAGATCAAAGGTGTTAATGTTGTTTAGAAGTCATACTTGCAGGTTATTTCAGACCGAATATTAAGTACTATGGTAAACAATATAGGGAGCGTGTCACAAGTTGTCACTGAACGAATGTGTGAATATTAAAAAAAAAAAAAACCTCTATGGAGCTTTATAGATATCATAGTGCTTAACTACTTTTTAAAAGAGTTTCAGTTACAAAAACAACGTGTTGTGCTCACAAAAGTGCGTCGTGATAATTAATCTGTATTAAAGTTATATATAAAACCAACTTTACGTTACCTCAATCAGTGCATGAGTACATGAGGACCAGTGAAAGTCACTTTATTTATAACTTCATTCAGCCACACTCTTTCAACTTAAGAAGCGTTTAGCTCGAAAAACTAACCAAACGTTTTATATTTATATATGACTGCGACGTCTTTTATAAACACAATCGACCAATACACCTAAACAATGCTAATTAATAAAGTTAAAATAAGAAAACAACAGCTATGAATGACTATAACTCGCTTTCTGTTTGTACAGAGCGCTTTGTAGGCGTTATTAAAGATAAACTCGACCACATTTGGTGCTTCCTAAAACTATACAAGTAGAAACACTATAACTTTTAATGGCGGATTAAACAATAACCACTTTGATACAGTTTAACTTGCAACTGTCAGCTGATACAGCGGAAATGATAAGACGACATGTTGTGTTTCGCGCACGCACTATGACGCGACTTTAAAGTGCATAACCACGCCACAAACTATCGCAAAACACATAAACTGAAGGAGCCTCACCCGTGAATAAGAAATCCAGCGGAGACCTGCAATATTATTCCTCTACTTGAGTAGTGGACGTCACCAAAGTGTTCCCACAACCCCGCGCGGCACGGACTTCCTCTCCTTCACTGCTCTGTCACGTGATCAATGTTTTTTTTTTTCTCTCAAAGCGCGGGAACATTGAATGAATAATAGGAATGAATGAAGTCCACGTCACCGCAGAAATTATTTGATTTATTTGAAAAACAGGTATGCTTTGCTAATATTCTGTATTTCTTTTAGAACATAGTCTATAGTAATATAACAGAAAATATCTCAATTATATTTAAATATTAATACTCAACAAATATATAATGTAAAAGCTGTTTTATAACTGAGGATTTTAGAAATGTTACATAAACACATCCTTAATAAAAAGCATGCCATTAAAGTCTGCGTGAATCGGGCTTTTATTTTAGTTTGTTGGTGTACCTCCAACTGAAATTGAATATTGAGTAGGAGGCGGTGCTTTATTTTGTGCGTCGCTTCTTCATAGCAAACTAACCTCAAGAGAGCATATTACTATCCACAAATGCAAATTTACTAATACTAAACCATATTTTCCTGTGTTTTTGCAAGAATTTAGTCATTATATACAATTAATTTCATTATCTAAAAATAAGAAAGCAAACAGAACTATTTCATTTTGTAATGACTTTAATTTATGTACTGTTCTTGATTCTTAAATGTCTTACCCTCAAGTTTATATCATGTTCTTTATTTTTATTTTATTTTTCTGTCTTTCTCTCTCATATCTCTTTTCATTGACAATGTAATTCATATTCTGCATTGTAAACAAATATTGTTACAAACTTGTCAACTGTTTTTTTTGCAAATAAAAAAAAAAAAAAAAAAAAGAGCATATTACTATGCAGTTGCTATAGAAACCCGTCAACTTAAGGTCCGCCACTCCAAACCCGGAGGTAAATATTCAGATAGTATTATTATTGTTTCAGTTTGATTTCAAGGCGACTTTGAATTTATAGTATAATCAACTAATAAACATAACGTTATGAATAATAAAGTCAACACAAGATATGAGGTATTAAAGAGTTTGGAAGACACTGGATGCACTTTAAAAGTTTGGACCCTGCAGCAACTGTGTGATGCTATCATGTCAATATGGAGCAAAATCTCCGGGGAATATTTCCAGTACCTAATAAAGTGGCTAGTGAGTGTATATGTGACCATTGACTACAAAACCAGACATAAGATACTTTTTAAAAACCTTTTTATAGGCAAGTAAGCTTTCCATTTGTAGGCCTATAGTTTGTCTGGATAATATTTCGCACAATATTTTATAGGACAATATTTGACTGAGATCTCACTAAGGTAAGGTAAGGTAAAATTTAAGGTAAGGTAAAATTTATTGTCTGCCGTAGGAGAAATTTGTTTTAGAAAAAAAGGTTCTGCTGTACATAGACACCAACAAGACAACATGTAACATACATAAACATTCAAATCTAATCCTAAAATACCTCCTAATATAAATATGATTCCATAAAATCAGTAATTTAATTTTTTTTTTATAAAAATAAAATACCATGTGCCCCACTGCCCTCTGTTGTGCCAACCAATCCCGTTATCTTATTCTTTGACGGTCCTTCCCTGCTTGCTCGTTGATCAACTTAATTGAAAAAGGAACAAAATAATGTTTATATCTATTATACTTGCACAACAGGACCCTATATCTTCTGCCAGAATTCATCAGCTCATATTCCAAAGACAGCAAATGTGAAGAATCAGATAAAATCTTGTTGGATTGTGCACAACTCAAAGATGTCTTTTAGTCAACCAAGTGTCTTAATTCCCATGATTTTTCCTGCCACTCTCATCAGGTAATTTACTTGGGTTTTCATTTTTACTGTCAGATTCCCAAACCAAACAATGATCCCGTATCTTAAAATAGACTCTATTGTTGCTTCATAAAAAGTCATCATTCACTATTTGACCCTTTCACTATTTGAAATACAGAAAGCCCAAAATGTTAAGAAATGAAGCTGTGCAAATTAAGTTCTTTGCAGTGCATAAAACTAATCAGCGTTTAGGTTTTGATACATTTATGGTAGAAAATGTTGGGCTGCACAATATACCGCTTTAACATTGATATCGCAGTGCGCACATCTGCAGTAGTCACATTGCAGGATCTGCAATGTTGAGGCGGGATTATAGTTGACCAGGAATCACAGTTAGTCGTGTTTTTAAGGCCTGTGATTGTGTAGGGATGAAAAGCATTCATGTACAAGAAATTATAATGTTTTTAACTTTAAGAAAAGTTGATTGAACTTGAGTAAATATACACACAATAAGAACTGCACTGTTATTTTACATTTGATTACTCAATGTGTACCTAAATACTGCTAAACTCCCAGAAAAAAATTTATGTTTTTCTTTTGCTCTGCTGCTTTTATCAATACTTTTGATTTGTTTATTATATTTAATGCAGATGCACTCTACAAAATCATCATAATCAACGTAAAATATTGTAAACTCAGAAAAATAAAATAGAAAAAGGAAATTTATAAAATCTCTTCATGAAACTTACATGATCATTATCTATATGTAATATTGTAATTTTTTGGCAGGAATTAAAATTAGAAAATCAATTATTTTAACTTGTACTATGTATTGTTGGCTATTTCTACAGATAGACCCTTTCAACTTAACTCTCACATATTCATTTTCTTTTCAGCATAGTCCCTTTATTAATCCGGGGTCACCACACCGAAATGAACCGCTAACTTATCCAGCACATGTTTTATACAGGGGATGCCCTTCCAGCTGCAACCCAATACCGATAAACACCCACACACTATCATTCACACACATACACTGAGGCCAATTTAGCTTATTAAATTCACCTGTACCACATGTCTTTGGAAAACCTAGAGGAAACCCATGTCAGGCGAGGCAGTGGCGCAGTAGGTAGTGCTGTCGCCTCACAGCAAGAAGGTCGCTGGGTCGCTGGTTTGAACCTCGGCTCAGTTGGCGTTTCTGTGTGGAGTTTGCATTTTCTCCCTGCCTTCACGTGGGTTTCCTCTGAGTGCTCCGGTTTCTCCCACAGTCCAAAGACATGCGGTACAGGTGAATTGGGTAGTCTAAGTTGTCCATAGTGTATGAGCGTGTGTGTGAATATGTGTGTGCATATGTATGTTGCGGCTGGAAGGACCTCCGCTGCGTAAAAACTTGCTGGATAAGTTGGCGGTTTATTCCGCTGTGGTGACCTGATTAATAAAGGGACTAAGCCGACAAGAAAATGAATGAATGAACCCATGTCAACATGGTGAGAACATGCAAACTCCACACAGAAATGCCAACAGACCAGCCAGGACTCGAACCAGCGACCTTCTTACTGTCAGGCGATCCTTAATTCTCCAATTAACCTAAAATCTGATAACAAATTTTCCTTAGTTAGGTTGATTTGCTGATTATATGATTTTTAATTAGGAAATATACAGCACACACTTAAGATAATGACTTTTGCTGCTTGTTCGAACTACTTACTTAAAAAGGATTTGAAACTACACAATACTTAAGTTTTTTTTATGACAGCTTAATTGTTTTATGTTTAATCACTCTTAGTAAAAATAATGAAGTTAACATAATTGATTTGCGTGGAACTCAGCATTTTTTACAGTGTAGATATTAACATAGACATTAAATTGCTATAAGATTGTTAAAACAGACGAGCGTTTTTAAAACTGTCAATGCTTCATACAGTTAGTGCTTCTCCTTTAAAATCGAATAGCTCTTAAAATATAGAAAGCATTGGGTTTTTGTAATGAAAACTGCATGTCTGAACAACCACACTGCCTCAGCCAGAATAGTGAAGATCAGCACCACGGACAGCAACTGCGCTTATAAATTGATAAGTCTCAGTGTGCACAGATTGAATCCAGTGCCCAGTTTACTTCACCATAAAATAACAACCCCTGAGTGAAGCTGTTATCTGTACAGCTGCACTGCAATAACATCTATATGTCTTCATAACAATCTATACGTCACTGTACTACAAAAAAAAACATTATATATATATATATATATATATATATATATATATATATATATATATATATATATATATATATATATATATAATATATATAATAATATATTTAATTATATATATATATAATATTATATAATCTTATATATCTTATATATCTTATATTATATATATATATATATATATATATATATATATATATATATATATATATATATATATATATATATATATATATATATATATATAAGCATATATATAATCTTAATGTCAGCCTTCTCAAATGACTGCATCATTTTGAGTGATAACTACAGACATGTCTGCTTATTAACACTTTCTGTGTTTTTGTGTGTGTTTTCTGTTTATTTACATTTGTGAAGAGATGTCGATCTCTGCTCTGTCCACTTTTGATGTTGAAAAATCAACTCTACAGTCTAACAGTCTACAGTCTAAGTGACTTTTGTTGACATTTTAGTAGTTTAGCAATAATATAGTGTATAAGAAATAATATATAGAGAAATCGCAATGCTTCTGTTGCATAATATTCAACACCAACACAGACAATAAATCAGTTTAATCTATTAAGAATGTTTTACAAGTCACTTTTGAAGGTTTAAAGTTGTTAAAAGAAAGATTAAAGCCCCAAAATGCAATTAAATGGGGAAACATAAAAACATAAAACGCAAAATATGGAAAACTGATAATTGGATTTACTGATAATTTTTTTACAGTGTAGGGTCAAAACACATACATATTTATGCCATGCATAACATATTTTCATTATATTTGGAAGAATTCATTGCCTATCATTTGTAACACAAAACTATTTCTTCATCAAACTTCTCTAGAGTCCTTTGTGTTCCTCAGGAGAAACAAAGTCATGCAAGTGGAACGACGTGGGGGTAAGTTAATGACAACATTGCCATTTTAAGAG
This sequence comes from Danio rerio, assembly GCF_052040795.2. NCBI lineage: Eukaryota > Metazoa > Chordata > Actinopteri > Cypriniformes > Danionidae > Danio > Danio rerio. The sequence continues at coordinate 2,200,921 of NC_141029.1, read as the reverse complement.
AACTGTGCCTTTAAGATATACAGGAAGCCATGGGATGTCTTACTGGCTAGTGTATTTTTAAAAGCTTAGGTTATTATCCTCTGACACTGGCTGTGAGGCTGCTGAGTGGCCTGTCACTTGTTCTCACATAACATAAAATCTATAAAAGATGCACACGCTTTTTTTTTTGCATGACCGACTTCTAATGCACATCGAGCTTATGCTGTTTTCTGAAATCCTCACTGAATGATATGTAGTATTGAAAACAATGCGAATGAATGGCTGTTTCTTCATAAAGAGATTTCAATTTTACAATATGAAACGAGCACATCACACTTTAGGGCTGCATGATATTGGAAAACTCGGACATTGTGATATTTAATTTTTCTGTATATGTATACAGTCAAGCCCAAAATTATTCATACACCTGGCAAATTTTGACATCAAATGAAAATAACAGCTGAGAAATATGTTTTTTTTCACAATGATGACTCTTGTACATGTCTTATTATCTTTTGGCAGAAGCCTGCGTCATTTACAGTCAAAATAATATTTCCTGGTTGAATAAAAGTAACTTTAAGTCAGAATTCGCAAGGGGTATAAATATTTTTTGCCTCATATATACTGCGATATGAATACAATTTCATCAGATCACTCTGAACAGCTCTGTTTGGAATTAATTTAATATTTTAAATGATTAAAAAAACAATATTGTGGGGAACCAAGTAATGCATAAAATATAATAATTAAAAATTATAAATAAATACAATAAAGCAAAGATACAAATAAAATAAACTGTAACTAACTGTGTTTAACAGGTACGGAAATGGAATGATCAGATGTAAAATAACTCTTTTTATTAAAGTTATAAGTGGTACAATGTATAAGGGCTGCACAATGTATCATTGATGCATCGATATCACAATAGCCGTGTTTTTACTATTGCCTAAAGTGAGCGAGCCAGGGCGAGCCAAAGCCAGTTGTGTTTCCACTCTTTTCAAATGAGTAGAATTAACTTTCAGTACATTTTAAGTAAGCTGCACTCATTTAATTTGATAAAGTTGACTGTTGGGTTTTACAGTGCACAAATCAGAATCGAAAAGATCAGATTGCATACGGTTTGGGCTGTTCACATTGTCATAACAGAATCAGATCTGAATCCTATATGTGGGCAAAAAAATCCGATTTAGGCTGCATTTGCCCGCAGTGTGAACATAGCCAATGTGAGACTCGGCAATAGATCTGCAACATCAAGATTGGATTAAAGAACCAGCAACCATAGTTCTGAACACATAAAATGGGTAGTCATAGTTTAACTCTAACCCAATAGTGTGAATGATTCTTTATTTGGATGTGTTTTGAAGGCCTGTAACTAAGAATTAAAGTGAATTTAAACTATGTGGACACAACAAATCATGACGTTTGCCACTTTAGCAAAGGTTAATTGTGTTTAATTATAAATAAGATGAAGACTATGCAGTGTTATTTAACATTTGTGTATTGCACTGCTGAATACTCAACACTGTTAGAATTCTCAGAAAACCATAAAGCACTGTGTATTTCATTTTTACCTTTGTCCTATAGTTTTAATCCATGCTTTATTTGTTTATTTTAGTTATATATATATATATATATATATATATATATATATATATATATATATATATGTGTGTATGTTTTATGATTTTATACTCTTATGCAAAGTAATTCCAATGCATTGGCAGTTTTTTTTCCAGTAGACCATTTTGAGGGATGTAAACAAAAGCATTGGTTCCACACTCTCAGAAATAAAGGTACAGGAGCTGTCACTGGGGCAGAACCTTTTCAAAAGGTACATATTTGTACCTGAAGGGTCCACAGTGGTACCTCAAAGGTATTTTTAGCTACATTTCTGTACGAATATGCACCTTTTAGGTACCACTGTGGACTATTTGGGTACAAATATGTATCTTTTAAAAAGATACTGCCACAATGAGTGCAGGGTATTTCCTGTTTTACATTTTTATTGTCTATAGCTTCCAAAAACATAAAAAGAGCCACATATTGATAAATAATGTTATGACAGCTGTTTTAACTTAGAGTTATGATTGAATTTCCTCTTGTTACAGTTATGAAATAGTTTGATAGGAAACGTTCACGGGCCAATGACATGACCTCATTGAAATGGTCTGTATCTTGCAGACCAATGTATAGTGCCTGAATGTTTTAAACCCTTTAAACAATCACACATTCACATGCAAATGAAAACCTTTCTCTCAGTTAAGGTTAAACTCTGCAATGACTCCACTAATACTGTTGTTTGAACTCCTGGTAAACTATTATCCTTAATCAACGTTGCAGATCTTGCGATGTGACTATTGTGTATGCGATATTGATACTGAAATGATATATTGTGCAGCCCTAAGGTATATTGTACATGCAAATTACTCTGCTTTCTGTTTCATATTACTTTTGTTTGAACATACAGTTTGCTCTGTAGTTATTTTCAGGCCAATACACTTTTTAATGCCTTCAAAAAGTTCTTCATTTGTTGAGACTAATTAGAGATCTCCCATTCAACATCAGTGTTTGCACTTATAGAAGGTCTGTTTGTTTTCAGTTTAAATATTGGTCAAATCTGTAATTGGTCATTTTATTTTCCCGCTTATCTGTTAAATAAGATCATTCTTTATTTATATGCATAACATTGACCACGGTCTGTGGGTTTCATTTAAAGCGAGAGACTGCGGTTTTAGTAAGATGGAAACAAATGGAGAGACTGATAGACGCTTATGAATTAGTGTGCAAAGCTGCTGCACTTCTCATAAAGTAGCAGCTGTCAGTGAAACACAGTGGCAGAGCCAGGATGTTTTCATAAGGGTGGCCGGCATCCATTCTGGAGCAGCACAGAAACATTAATTTATTCAACATAAAAATGAGTTGGTGTAAAACACAGGACTGTTTTGGTGCTTCGGATGCAAGTGTGTACAATAAATTCATATTTATTTCTAAATGAGGTGCTAGTGGAATAGATCAAGAAATACTGCATGAATTTTGACCATTTTTACTCATCCTTCCCCACCTCTGGAAATATTAATAGACCTTGTGCACCCAAATGCTTGTTGTTCTCAATCTGCATCTTCATAGATGAACAGTGGATGTGCAGTATACACATTACCACATACTGTAGTTGAAAGATTAGTCAGCCTTTAATGAATTTAAGATAATCTGTAAACTCTGATTATTCTGTTTCAGAACAATCTGAAATGATTGCAATATTTAATTCATACCTAAACTAAAAATTATAAAGTAAGTAAAAAGGTTTTAAAAAAAGTGCACCAGCAATGCATGGCCTAAATAATGTGATTTAAGGTACTTCTTTTATGCACATTTAAATGTGAATAATTTTTATTTGTACTTTACCATATAACGAACAAAAAAATATTCTTATTATGCACAGTGTGCGCATATATTTGTGCATTAAATTACTAATAAAAATGCATAATATTTATTATATGATATCCTGTTTTTCTTTTGTGTGTGTGTGTGTGTGTGTGTGTGTGTGTGTGTGTGTGTGTGTGTGTGTGTGTGTGTGTGTGTGTGTGTGTGTGTTACCTCAAGTACAATAATAAACAAGGAAAATTAATAATAATAATAATAACAAAAAATGATAAAATAGAATAATAATAAAAAACGGTACAGATGCAAACTATCAAATAAAATAATATTTACAATGTCCTTATAAAGTTTCACAGTTTTAACACTTTTTTTCTTTTTTTTTCTTGCTGTAAACATTTTGTAAAGTAGTAATTAAACAAATTAAGTCACAAAGAAAATTCTGCAACTTAGGTATTGATGAAGAAAATTTACATTTGTGAATATAATATTTACCCAGTAAAATAAATACATTGCCTATAAATTCTATGTTATGTTTGTCATGAGAAAAGTAACAAATTATATCACACATGGAAAAATCTATGTTAAACTTACATTTTAATGAAAAATAAATCATACTAAGACACATTAACATGTGAGCATTTGACCAAAACATGATCAATTAATTCGATACTTGAGTTAATATCTTGTTTTCCTTCTGTACATTTCTTTAACAAATGCTTGGCGTTGCTTTAATCGCCTACACATTAAATTGTCCCTTTCAACATTGGCTTGACTTGGGCCTGGCGCTAAGAAGGGAATTTTGGAGTGCGTGTCTGAAAGGTCTCTTGCGTGCTGTAAGATTGCTCGATCTCTACATATCCCTCTAAATAAACGCAGTTCTTGTAAAAGACAAATGCGAGCAGAAACAGCATCTCTACGGGGGGACCGAGCTTAAGTCAATGGAGGCCACCGTCTAGCTCCGCCCCGCATCAACATCACTGCATCTTGAAAATAACGAGGGTAAAATAATCATATTCATTTTTAGAACTCTGATGATTCCAAAATAGAATCCTTCACCTGACGTCATTCAAGTTTAAACGCCGTTTGATCTGACCCGACTGCGCAGTCGCTCTGAAGAACTTTACACAACTTGCAGTCCATTGAATCCAATTAAAAACATGTTATCGTTGTGACAAAATGGGGGGAAATATTATGGCCCACTTTATCTTAAGTGGCCTTAACTACTGTTTACTTTTAAATTAATCATTTTGCACAAGGCACTTGTTATCATTTGTGTTTTTTTTACATTGTGCTTATATTTAAAAATTGTACGGATGTATCCGTAATTAATTTCTATAATTACATGCATAATTATACTGTTGATCCATCTTTTAAACCTTAACCCTTTAGCTGCCTGCTCTACCAAATGGTTGACAATATTCTGACTGTTTTAATAATGGCTTGCACTACAAAGCATTGTTGGTTTACAAAAGAAAATCAAACAAACATAATCCTGTTGCATTACTACACTCGATGTTGGTGTTATTGTAAAAAAGCCTGTTAATATTTAATGGCATACTTCAAAAAACAAATATTTAAAATAATGTTTAAATAAATAATTTTGTATTCAAAAACGTTTTATTTTGATTGTTTTAAGTAAATCGTGCTTATATTTAATTTTTTCTGATTTTCACAGTATGTTAGTACCTTTGCCATTGTTGAGTTGCAGCTGGAAGGTCATCCGCAGCGTGCTGGATAAGTTGGCGGTTCATTTCGCTGTGGCGATCCCTGATTAATAAAGGGTATACGCCGAAAAGAAAATGAACGAATGAATGTATTGATTCCGGTATACTTTTACCATAAACCGACATTTGGTAGAGGTTGATATTTAGTAAATTAACTAGTGTTAACGAGTGACATTAGGAGTTAAGAAATGCAATCCATTTTTTTCCCCTTGGTGGGGCAGTTAAAGGGTTAACCCACCAAATTACCCTTATTCCAGCTCAATAACTCCAAGCGCAGTCTTCACAACAACGACACTATACGTTTTGTTTAAGTTTAATTATACTTGTAAGGTGGGATCAAACATTGGATGTCTTTTCATAGCGCCTGGCACGCTGAACTCATGACTTTGTTGTAATGATGCTCGTCTAGATAGATGCAGGCGTTTAGGACGTTGCAAAAATCAATCAAAAAGCTGAAATTAAAGTCACTTATTCTTTTGTAGTTGTCGTCAATCAAACTAAGGGTTAACTTTGTGCTTAATTAATTCAACTAATACAGAATGAACAGTATTATGTTGACAGTCACCAAACTACATGTGTTTCAAGTGCTTGTCAGGCTTAAAAGGGAAAGGGAAGCAATAGGCGTGAACGTTTTCTGCACATCAGATGAATTCAAATATGTTCCGGAATGTGCCAGGTGACATTAACGACATGATGTAGCCTATATAGGTGCAAATGTTCGACAGCCAAATGTGTTGAGGTGAGCACGGGTGTTCGACTGAAAATATGCATTGGCAAAATGTGATATAATTAGCGTGTTATGTTTGTAAATCATATTTTGACCCTCATTTTCTCCTGCAAACTAGACTTTCTCATTGGCAGACAGCTCAGCCGTTAAAGTAAGTGAAGGCAATTTTCAAGGATAATTGCGAACATGTTTTAATACATATGCATGAAAACCATTTTCTTTTTTTGCGAGAGGGAGAGACTTAACGTGCTTATGCAATTGATTGAGGGGATGACCTGCTATTCAAAATGTTATTTGAGAACTATCAAAATGTGCAGACTTGCAAATTGCCCAGCTTGTATCTGAATTACTACCCCATTCATCATCATTATGGGTTGATAAGTTAATTTAACCATTTCATTCCGTCTTAATGAGCTATAGTTAAATTAATGTCACATAATATATGAAAGCAACATTTGAACAGAAGCGTTCATTTGAGACAAACAAGGGTGGCCATAGTTTCAATTGATGCATAAATCTCCTCATCACAGCCGGTGCTTGTGTTACCACGAACCTTTCCCTTCTGTTCCCTTTAATGGTGTCAACAAAAACAAAGCAAATAGTAAAGCTTTGTTGAGGACTGTTTAACGGGCGATCATTGACTCGGTGTTATCAGCTTATCAGTCGTTGTGTAGGTGTATAAATGAAGACTTAGGCTATGGTTAGACGTGAATTAGATTTTCACTGACAGGCCAAATTTAGCCTGGTTTTAGCCTAGATCAAAATTCACCGGCTATTATACGGATATATTCGTCTATTAAGACCTGTCTAATATTAGGCTATGGTTAGACGTCTATCTTCGCTGACACCCCAAATTAAGCCTAGGCTATGTTTAGACGGCTAATAGACTTTATATATATATATATATATATATATATATATATATATATATATATATATATATATATATATATATATATATATATATATATATGCTTTCTGGGTAGTAGATGCGCGTTGTGTTTACTTATTTAAATCACGTTTCATCTGATATAATTCTCCATATTACCAAAAGACCATGTTTTTTTTTATCATTTTTTGGATGCAATTCATTTACAGGAAAATGCATGATAACATATGGCGAGGTAAACCCTATAATATCACCCCCCAGCATAAAAGACTTCATTTATCGTTAGCACGTCGAGCGTTTCAGTTCAATCGCAGCAACTGGATGGGATCACCCTCACCCCTTTCAGACCACCTGAAAATAATACAACCTGACAGCTTTGGGTGGGCTTTACCAAATTATTCTATTACGTATTTGATTAAAAACTGTCTGATTGGCAGCGTTGACTCTCCACGGCACAATGCGTTATATAGTTCTCCAAAAAATGTAGCGCGCAAGTTCAGTCGCAGGGCATCGCTTTGCGCCCGCGATTCGTATTTGTGAAGTTCCACCTTAAAACAACAGTGTTTTGGCCCCACGTGCTCCCTGTAGTTCGGATTTTGTCCTCCCCGCAGCAGCTGTCACCTCGCATTACTCGCAGTCAGCTAAATGAAACATTATTCTAAACATATGCATCGTAATCAGTTCGGTCACACTTACAAGAACACGCGTTAATAAGGCAATCAATCACAGTGGAACAAGCGAGTTGTTCTGCAACAGCTCATAAACAGTGTGTAATGAAGAATTGGAGGTTAGCATGACACGCGCTGATCAGATAATCAATGTCAAAGATGCGATGAATGTCAGTAAATGTAGTTTTTATGTCGTTTCTATAAAATCTCCAATTTACAACAAGCAGTTCAATTACCCAGAAAATACAGTCAATTAAACGGGCGTGATTGGACAGTAGCGGGAGGATCATCGATCTTTGCATTTCTATCTTGCTGGTGGACATTTAATTTGGGTTTTCTATTAGCACCGAAATAAAGAAAAAAATAAAATATATTAAACAACCCGCAGATTTATTTTCTTGTCAGAAGCAATTCGCCTAAGGTGACAGACAGTTTGCTGCATTTTATGATGAATTCTTTTTTCAGTCTTTGCACATTGGATACAAAACTGATGGCGTTATTGTGGCCAGTGTTTTTCTGCCCTCTGTCTTCTCCAGTTTGCCTCTCCATCTATCTCAATGCCTTTGTTGTACGGGTTGTAACCCTCGCCTTGGTAAAGAGCATAACGAAACATGGCGATACATCACACTCTTGCTGCGCCTCTAATCCCATTTCTTTAATGGGGACGTTCAAAAAGAAAGCAACTTATCTCAAAGTCCCCCGGGAGTGTGCCGGTATATATTTAACCAGGCTGCAATTAACGACAGTATCAGCTTGTATCATTTAGAGGTAATGTAAAAATAATGGTAAATTATAGGGCCGGAATGACCCGTGATCGCAGACTCCATATTCCCCATAGTTTTAGTGTCGTTTTAATTAATGCCAGACTCACTTTCTCACTAAGGAGAAAGGGAAAATGTGTTAACAGAGCAGGAGCTCTGCTGTACACTACTGGATACATTTTTTTATCGTTTAAAAAAATATTTTAAAAGGAAAAATTTTAAATACTTAATTTAAAAATCACATTTTTAAAAAATATGCATGAAGCAAATTAAATTTATCTGTGTTTGCAATTCAGAATTTACTCAATCCTAATCAGAAATCGTGCTTAATGTACATGTTTATATAGTGGACATTTGTAAATAAGCTTTTAATTAAAATAGATGTATTTATGCCTCCTTTTTTTGGCATTTGCTCGTTCAGGAAAATACATTGTGCACAATGATAACGATTTTAGAAAGTGCGTTTTAAATATTTATTTTACAATAACAACACCATCAATAAATAACATAATATACATTTTTTTATATTGCACATTTTTCTCAAGTGAAAATATGAAAATTCATACAGTCGGCAATATGTAAAATACAGAGACGTAATGTACAGAGTCGTGTATCACGGCAACCCTTGGGAGAGGAGCAAAACACTGGGATTTTAGTATTGTCATTTATTGAACAGACGGCAACCAGCCCTGTTCTCCAACTCGGTAACATTTATTTATCTATTTTATTTAAAAAAAAAAAAAAGAAATCTTCTTTCATTTTAAACGGTAACAGCAATGCGATATGCTTTTTATATACAATGGATCAGATCATTTTGGCTTGCGACATGAGGCCTATTTCTTCGCATTTAATTTCTGTAGTGGTGAGGTAATGTCAGATTGAGTAATCCTAACATCTGAAATAAACACCCAGACAGTCACATAAATTATGAGAATAATAATAATATGCAAAAGCTAATCATTTCGGATGGCAGTCAAAATGCATTTGGCTTAATGCAATTTAAACCTATGCGTGTCGTAACAAAATATTTCACCATTTTGATCTGTACAAGTGCTATTTTGCTATCTTTAAAATGAGGTTTTATAGGAAGAATTCCGCCCAGTGACAAAAAAAAATGTATGCAGACAGAAATGCATGAGCAATTTGTCTGAAGTTTGGGGTTGTGTGGATAATCCCATTATATTGTGAGTGAAGAGTCTCTACTGGGAGTATTATGGAAATATCGGTTTGGATTTAATGAGACTGCTCGCATCAGCGGAACATCTCTGAGAGAAAAGTCTACCCAGGCCGGCCAAGGTTCCAATAAGAAGATTGGAAATAGGACTCGGTGGAAAGGGATTTTTTTTTAAATAATAATCATAAAAAAATCTCAGGTAACGAATACCACGTTTAATACTGTACAATCTACACACCAAGAACAATGCGAAATGCTCAAGGTCTTTTATCTATCTTGTCTAATGACTTCCCACAGCGGGTTGTTATGCTTTGACAGCGAGTCTCTGAACGGGAACTTTCTTACATTTCCACATTCAAAGGAGGTCCATCAAGGTACATGATTGGCAATTTTCGTCATAATCTTCACATTATTAACAGCAGAATTGACATTGTAGCAGTAGTGCACATTTTATGCGCCTCACTCCTAGATCATCAGGGAGAGTCCCTCGAGCAGCAACACTTTCAGAATAGCATCGTTACATCTCGCGCCTGGTCCCCTATAACTGATGCTACTAAAGTGGCACAACCAGTGTATAGCTATTCTCTTTACTGCACACGGTGTGGATGTAACCAAAATAACACTTGCATACAGTGCCTAGTATTACAAACAAGCCAAATAATACTTAAAAATAAATTAAACATGTGCCTAGTAATACAAATAAGTCAAATAATACTTAAAATAAAATAAACATGTGCCTAGTAATACTGAAAAGTAAAGCATGTTGGTATAAATAACCGTATTTGATCAAATGTAATAGTGTGTGTGTGTGTGGTGATCTTAAAGGCCTTAACAGTGTATTTTAAATAGATATTTTTGTAATAATTCTGGGCGTACACTGGAATGAAAATGCTGTCCCTTTTGTAATTTAAAAATAATAACAATAATCCTAATAATTGCATGTGCTTTAAATAAAAGAAGTGTGTATGCCAGTAGTGAGCTATCTATTAAGCGCGCTTTCTTCTCTCTGGTCCGGTGAGGGCACCGCGGTTTTGCTGAGGACTGCCGCCGAGTATGGCAAAAATCCGCTCTCAGACCTTTGCCCGGTCGCCGTGCAGGTAAAATCAGAGCTGGAGCTCCTGGAGCCCAGTGCGCTGGCGGCCTGACTGCTGTGGCAGCTGAGACACGAGCACGGCCCGGTAGCCGAGGGCGCGCTGACCGCCGCAGCCGCTGCCGCCGCCGCCGCTGCCGCCGACGCAGCCGCCGAGCTGTTTAAACCAGCGGGTGACTGGTACAGTCCTGGATGTCGAAAGCTACACAGCAGCTCTGGGCGCGAATATGGATGAGAAAGCGCACGGAAAGTATCAAGGGGACGTATAGAGGTAGCAAAAGGTGAGGATGCGGCTCCTGAGGCGGCTGCCGCAGCAGCTGCTGCCGTGACACCGACATGGGGGTAATAGTGTAGTGGCATGTGGGAATGAAAAGGGTAAGGCAGACTTCCGGTGGCGGCGGCGTGCGTCATCATATAGGTGTAGAAGCTGGGATCGGCGGGATGTGGCCAGGACATGGCAAGCCGCTGCCGCTTGTCCTTCATTCGTCGATTCTGAAACCACACCTACACGTATCCACAGAACAGGTAACAATTAGGGATCAGGTGAGCAGGTGGGGAAAATTAAACATCACAGTTTTGAAATCTCATGGCTTGTGTATAAATAATATTTGTAAATTAATGTAGCTGATCTATTGAGAAACGAATTATTATTGTTGTTATTGTTAAGAGAGGAGAAATTGGTGTCACTTGCAATTCGACAAATAGTTTTGCAAATGCAACTAATTTTAATATCTTAGGAGAGCTCAGATGAAAAAGACGGGGTTCTGCATCAGACAAAATAAAATTGTCTGTATTACACAGTGCTTTAGCTACATCCCTGCATTATTTATGTCCACTATATAGAAATATTCTTTATATATATATATATATATATATATATATATATATATATATATATATATATATATAACAGAATGGATTATTATTTTAGATTTGGCAATGGGCATTTAAATGCGTGAATTTATAGTGCTAGAGCATGTAACCAGTTAATATTTGTTTGCTAAACATTATAAATTAGCAGGTACAAATTATATCCTGGTGAACAAAATCAGAGCATTACCTTTATTGTTGTTTCGGGCAGGTTTAATGCTGCGGCTAATTCACATCTCCTGGGTCTCGAGACGTAGTTTTCCCTGTAAAATTCTTTCTCCAGTCTTCCAATCTGCTCTCGGGTAAAAGCAGTCCGGTACCTCCTCACCTGGTCCGAGCTCGAGCTGCTGTTTCCCATGGAATTACCGTTAAGATTCGATAGAGAGGATGAACTTGTATTGGAGCCTCCTGAATTGCTGTCCGAGAAACCTAAATCGGATAACGAAAGAGATACAATTCAAATGTATAAATATTTTACAAATATATTTTGAGGTAAAAAACACATTAATTTGAACATTAAAATAATGAACAAAGAAAATCATGCATTTGTAAAATAAGTTAAATTAAACGGGAACGTTTTGGGATCGCATTACATTTTTTTTACTCAGAGATTCAGTGTAAAATATTTTGAATAAACGAAAGATCTAAAGGAAAAAATAAAATGCAATTACATATACACAATTAAATGCAAACGTTTGCATATATATTTTTTTTAAAACGCTAAATGTGTACACTACATAATGCAACGACAGACAATTTATTTCGATAAATGCATCGACATGCTAGCACTCAGACATTAGGAAAAATGCAACACTAAAATATTACTGAACACACAATAAAAAAAATAAATACTAAGCACATTTAAACCATTAATATAAACCAAATTCTAAAGCAGTTATCTTTAAAAAATAAATATCGACATAAACAAATTGAAAAAAAAACGCCTTTTCACGCAATTTCTTTACCTTTATTGTTGTTCTCCTTGTGTTGGCTGATGCTGCCCGGGGAACGATGAGACGGGCAGCCCACTTCCACATCGCTGTTCATGTCGGAGTCAGGAGAAACTTCAGGATACAGGTTTATTTTCTTCCGGCTTTCGGAGGACGACACTTCTGTTGAGGAAGTGTTGTCGTTGTGGTGGTTCCCAAATAAGCTGTCGATCTCGAACTTGCCTTTGGTGGGAATATCCCCATGCAGCGAGGCGGAAGTTATTCTCGGGCTGAGGCGACCTGCGTGCTGGGAATTTTCCAGGGCCTCGAGCACCGCGTTCCCGGCCGAGTCGGTGAGGTTGGAGAGCCTCTTCCCTGCCACTGGACTGTGTAGTCCCCTTTCCATCAGAATCATTTCTTTTCTTATCCTCTCCATCATGAAGTCGTGCAGAAAAAATCCAAAGTCCCAGGGCTGGTGCTCCGATGACTGGTGGCGGATCTAATCCGCATTCAGCTCAGCTGCCGCCTCTAAATAATATAACACCTTTATGAGCTGGAAGGCAAAAAAAAACAGAGGAATGCCAGTGCGGGCAACGAATGACTGCTCAAAATGACCCGCGCATCCTCTCTGGTCCAGAAAGTCATTCATCAAAAAGTGGTTTGCGCCTTCGTCGTTAAAGGTGCGCGTGACGCGGCTCGAATGATCATTTATTGTAACAGGTTTATAAGCAAATAAATAGGAGAGAGACTGTCATCGGTTGATAGAGTCGGCCCTTGATCGGCCAGACGCGTATATCCAGGTGGAGAGAGAGAGGAGAAGTGAGGAGAGAGCAGCTTCTGATCTGAGTCTGTTTTAGATGGCTCCTGGGGTTGGCCTCTGGGGTGAAATTGACAGTCTGATTAATAAAATGAGCGCGGCAACATTTCCCTCTTCATTTAGGAATATCATTATGCTTTGATTCTCTATTGTTCCTTCCTTCTGTTCTGGCTCTCCCTCTCCCTCTCTCTCTCCCTCTCTGAGCTCTGTTTCTTTTTTCTTTCTCTGTCGATTATTTCACACAGACGTTTTCGAATGAGAGGCATTAGTTAAAGATTTTTTTTTTTTTTGCATCCAATTAGAAGATCCCGTTGCGAATATGGTTGTTTCTTTTCAAAATAACGATACGGACACATTGCATTTATAGTATTATTATTTAAACGATGCTGTTTTTCTTGTATTTGTTGGAGATTAATTATATATTTTTTTTCTGGAAAAAAACAGCACACATAACTACAAATTTGCGCATTATTAATTGATAAAATTATTTATTATTTTCTTACTGATGGACGTTTTCTAAAATGTGTTTTATTTAGCTGATATTGCTGAAATCAGGAGATGCAATGTTTTTTATTTATTTTTTAATAATGTCATCCTTTTTTTTATTTCTGACAATAAATGACGATGTCGTTTTTAAATACATGTTTAAAATGCATAAACGAAATTAAACATTTATTATAAGACAAGAGAAAAGAAGGAACAAATATGCATGTTTTAGCATTAGGATATACGGATAGCCTAGCATCTGTAATGTGTATTTCTAAATAATTATAGTTTTGCCGGTATCAAAACTCTACAGGGATTATAGCTAATAATAATGATAAATAACAAGTCAAACATCGCTGGTCATATACACACAAGAAATCTGATGCAAATGCAAAAAGCAATAATATTTACTTATTACCGCCCTGCACTGTGAATGCTTGTCATTCAGAGAATTTCTGAAATAAAAATTAAAACAGAAAGTTTATCTATAATTCCGAGGCTATAGTCTGTGCACTCAAATCAAGTGTTAACGCGGGGGCGTAAGCGTCTCTTTAAGGCGAGGTTAAGTTATCCACTTGAGAGAGATAGATAGAGAGAGAGAGAGAGAGAGAGAGAGACTGACCGAAATGCGTACTGAAATATTTTTTGCGTTCTTTGTCGCCCTCGCCAGTTTTTCAACAGATAATACAACACCTCTAATTTCTGTGTGCTCTTCAAATACGTTCTCATAGACAGCCTATATCCAATTAGTGCACTTACCAGTTTGTTCATTTTTAGTATCCTATTAATTATATCTTAATTTTGATACACAGACTCAAATAGCATGTTTGGTTAATAGACAAGAATAAAATAAATAATAATAATAATAATAATAATAATAATAATAATAATGCCTTAAAATAAGATATTGCTATAAACTGTCCCTGATGTGTGTAATTTGACGAGAGCCTTGATCACTTTCCATCCCATTTGTCTGCCAAAATGGACACAAAATAGATTATCAATGTAATTAAATAACAGCACGGTTTGTGAAGTGAATATCCTTTGCAGAAATATTGTAGTATTGTAAAGTAATGCATAGAATATTCATTCATTATTTTTTTCTTTGGTATTCATTTGTCCTTTCAGCTGCAACCCAGTACTGGGAAACATCCATAATTATTCACACACTATGGGCAATTTAGTTCAACAATTCCCCTATAGCGCATGAGTTTGGACTGGGGAAAACCAGTATATAAAAATATATATATATGAAATGCATTTTTATAATTATTTTAAACCTATTTAAAATTATGGCGGATAAGCCTAAGCAAAATGAATTAATTATAAACAAACAAACAAAAAAAAATGTTCTTTACAACAAACCCTAGCGTCGCTAAAACCCAAATTTGTGTGCATTTCTACGTGGAACACGATAGAAGATAAGAGACTTGTTTTACTTGTTTTCATAAGACTGAAAAAAAAAAACAATACTGACTTATTTTTTGTGTTGCACTTAAAAGTTCATACAGGTTATGAATGACATGGTGGGCACACATGAATGACACACGGTATTCTGGAACAATAAGATATCAGTTTTGTGGTTCATCTTCTAAATCAAGTCAGTCGTATTTTAATGCACTTTTCAGATTATCTTTGATCATTTTTTAAGTAAAACATTACAGTCGGGCGGCAAGGTGGCTTAGTGTTTAGCACTGTTGCCTCACAGCAAGAAGGCCGCTAATTCGAGTCCCGGCTGGGTCAGTTAGCATTTCTGTGTGGAGTTTGCATTTTCTTCCCGTATTGGCGTGGGTTTCCTCCGGGTGCTGGGGTATTGTGTTGTGGCGCTATAGGGGAATTGAATAAATATTTGCCATAGTGTATGTGTGTGTTTGTGATTGAGAGTGTATGGGTGTTTCACATGACCCGGTTACAGCTGGAAGTGCATCTGCTGCTTAAAACATATGCCTGAATATTTGTTGGTTCATTCCCCTGTGGAGACTTATCCCAATGAAAATTAATAAATGAATTGCTAGTCATAAACATTTCTCATTTGGTTTGATTCACAATGTAAAATAGTTGTGATAGCCTATTATTAGCTACACACATATGCAATTCAGAAATATTTTGTAATATAAAGACTTTAATTCAAAGTGTGCAACCTAAATTATACTAATTAAAACTGTGGAATGCACGATTGGGAAATTTCTAGCAAGACGATAATCCATCTGTGCACAAATGCATGCTCTCACCAAACATTTCAGTGATCCCGACAGCATTCTTTAAACCTGTGTGCTTAAAAAATAATCGACCGTAATAATTAGATTTAAACAAAGTTACATGTAAGAAGTTATAACGTGAAAATGAAACATGTTCTTATATAAATATGCGAACTTACACGCAGGGTTGCGTTTCCCAAAAGGATTAAAGAAGTATTTACGGGCTGTTTTAAAAGCGAGCGCCCATGCAGTATTCCCCACAGAGCCTGTGAGGGTATTGAAACGGACACAGACACGTGCAGCCACCTGCGGGACAACTGCAAAATTACATCCGAACATGGACGACTGTAATGTTTGAATCTTTACATTTATCTACGTCATTAATGAAAGCGCAAAATTGATTACGTTAATACATGACAATTACATAAACATACTGATTAATAATATACTTTAATAATAGAGATGTGAAGGGCAAAGTGCAGAGCTTGATTGATACATTTTAGCTACCACTACTTTAATCAGTTTTTTAACATATAATACTGGCAGAATAGTGTGAATATAGTATCAGTATTTTATTCAGTATTGGATCAGTCACAGGGCAATCATATCACCAAAGGATATTGGAAGCTTGTACTGCAATCAAATGACCAAAGCAGTGTGTACACATAACACACTGTTCCATACAAAAGTATTACCAAATTGTTTGCAGTCAATTAGATTCTTCTTCTTTTTATTATTATTAAATGCTAGAAAATTATTAAATTATCAAGTATAGCAAGAAAAGAAACTTGTCATTTTGAATATTTTCTAAAAGCAAATAACTCATACAGCTAAAGCTTAAGGTTGAATGATCTGAGCACTTCACAAGAATCCATTCGTTCATTTTCCTTCGGCTTAGTCTCTATTTCACAGTGGAATGAACCGCCAACTATTCCGGCATATGTTTTATGCAGCAAATGCCCTTCCAGCCGCAACCCAGTAGTGGGAAAACACCCATACACACATTCACTCATACACTACAGCCTTTACTTCATCCAATTCACAACATTTTTGAGGCATGTAAACAAAAAAAGTGGTCCCAACATATTTCCATAGCTTCCGAGAATCCAAAAAAAGCCACATATTGATAAATAATGTTATGGGAGCTGTTTAAACATTAAGTTATTAATTTAATTGCCTCTTGTTACAGTTATAAAATAGTTTGATAACCAGCAGGACCAACACAATCTCACGGCAATTCGTAACTTTTTGATTTAGTGGCTAATTCGTATGAATTTGTAGGATCTAATTCATACAATTTAGTACGACTTGCTTATCTCCTAATGACGGTTGGGTTTAGGGGTGGGGATAGGTGCCATACCTAAGTCACCAGATTGATTCCAGTTTGAAATGGATTGGGTGCAGTAGGACTGGCTGGGTTACATTGGTGCCGTGACCTGGATGGGAGTGAAGTTTGGGGGTGAGTGTAGCGGAGGCCAGCCAGTGAAGTGCTGTGCAGGTAAACCTCTCTCCTCTGACCTCTAAAGGTGCTCTATGCTTGAGGCCATGGTCTTTAGCTTCCTTGTTAGAGCAACTGACACCCATGCCGACGGTCACCGGTTCGATTCCAGTTTGAAACGGATTGGGTGCAGTAGGACCGGCGGGTTTACATTGGTGCCGTGACCCAGATGGGTAATGAGATTTGGGGGTGAGTGTAGCGGAGGCCAGCTCGTGACATGCTGTGCAGGTAAACCTCACTCCTCTTACCTCTAAAGGTGCTCTAGCGACAGACACTAGAGGCCATGGTCTTTAGCCTCCTTGTTAGAGCAACTGACACCCATGCGGATGGTCATCGGTTCGATCCCAGCTCGGAACGAGTTGGGCGCAGTAGGACTGGCAGGGTTACATTGGTGCCGGGACCTGGATGGGAGTGAGGTTTGGGGGGTGAGTGTAGTGGAGGCCAGCTAGTGACGTGCTGTGCAGGTAAACCTCACTCCTCTGACCTCTAAAGATGCTCTAAGAGGCGCTAGATGCCATGCACTTTAGCCTCCTTGTTAGAGCAACTGACTCCCATGCAGAGGGTAACTGGTTCGATCCTAGCTCGGAGTGGGTTTGGTGCAGTAGGACTAGTGGGTTTACAATAGCACAACTAATTTGCATCTTGCAACACTGACAGTGGTATTGAACTGTAATTAAAACTGAGTAAGGACTTTGATTTATTGATCTTGTTTCAGGCTGATGAACTTAAAAGTATTGATGATCTGTATTAGGCTGCTTTTGACACTAATTGTAATAGAAATAAAGACGACTAGACCTTCACACTGCATATGATCTAGGCCACCTGCACTCTGGAACACACCTAGTTTAGAGTAAGAGTGTAGTCCAAGGTGTATAAAAGCTGAAAGCTGAAACAATTATAATATTACTGACCACATTTCGGCTGTTGTGACCTCAGCAGATTACTTATGGGGGTACACACACACAGATATTACCAATGATATTTTCCTCCAGTATATGCAGTGTGAGATCAGGAAGGAGAAGAAACCAGTCCTCCTTGTGTCGCCAAAATTATTCAATCGCATAAAATTAGTGTGGTGAATCCCTTCAAGGCACAATAAGCCATCAGAGCCCTCCCCATTCAAGAGATGACCCCTGAATGTGCTAGAAACTGTGGCTCCAGCAGGTGGGGAATGTGGTGGAAAATGTTGGGAAATCTGCTTAAATTAAAGTAAATTTTAGCAGCACACATGACAGATTATTATCTGCTGGATGTCAATCGAATGTGTCAAACAGTTAACCAAGATAATAATCTTAAACAAGTGCGAACAAATTGGCAGTTGTGAGAATGGACCAACATTAAAATCTAGCATCTAGCCAGGGCCATTACTGGTGTGTTTTGCATCCAGTTCCCAATCTCCAAATACCTACCTCTGTCCAGAAGACTGCAATAATTGGATATCACCATCAGGGCTACCAGCTTACACCTCTGTGGTCTTGGTAGATCTGACTGCATTGGTCTCTGTCATACCCTGTTGTAATCGTGGAGGCCTCCTGCTCTCATTGCCCTTCTCTGTTTCTGAGCACATGCATGTCCCAATGTTTTCTCCAGCCGCGAATACCTAAAGGTTCTGTTTACCTCTTTCCTTGGGCATCCCTTGGGGTTTGTGTTCTGCCAAAGCCCCCTGGTTCCTCCCATTGGCACCATCCTGACATTCTGCTGGGGATCATGACATGAGCAAGTCTACCTGTACACAGACTTCAGGTCCTGCCTGGCTATTCACCCAGACTCCCGATCTGCTGGTCCAGTTTAATCTTACAAGATCCATTTAGTGACTAATTTGTATGTGTTCAGCTTTAAGTAAATGTATGATTTTTAAAATAAGGTGTGGCACCAAACCCCAAACCCCAATCCCAGCTGCCAACATGGCATAAGCAAATCAAAAATTGTACAAATGAGATTGTACAACCTGATATGAATTAGCCACTAAATCAAAAAGTTCATAACTGCTGTGAGATAGCGCTGACTAATTCTTCATAACACAAATATTTCTGTGTCATGGCCACATGTTCTTCAGGTTTTTTGTATCCATGCTGGTCTCTGGTAGTTCCTGGTAGTGTGGTTTTGTTGGAGGTACTGTTACCCTATGAAATGTTTTTTTTTTTTTTTTTTTTTTTACAGTGTCGACACATAAAAAACAAAACGTATATATCCCAGAAACACTATAACAGAACATTTTTGTGGTTTTAAAACAGTGATGCGGTAAACCTTGAAACCGGTTATCGTCACATTGCTTTATATTTCCCATAGACAGACACAGAATGGAACAGTGTTTGGCATTTTATCAGTCGTAACATGAAGCAGTTGTGATTTCCACGAGTGATAGTACATATGCGGATGCATCTGTACCAGCTTCTCTACTCGACTCTCTAGTGTATTCATGTGGCTAACTTGGTGTTGTTTAGTGATGACGATCAGAACGAATCTTCAAAATGACTCGGGAACTACGAGTCCTCTCAGGGAGTGATTCGTTCATCCGCGAGTGCGCACATTTGTGCAGGTATCATTAATTTCAAGTCTTCACATTGGCAGAATTCAATCATATGCATTTAGAGCCGGAAAAAGTTTTGATCCGTTTACCTCTCGAGTCCTCTATCGGGAATGAGTCACTCGTTCATCACGGGCCAATCATACGCGTTTAGAGCCGGAAAAAAGAATTGAACCGTTCATCTCTCGAGTCCTCGGGTTTGAGTCATTCTCTCACGTGATGAACGAACGGTCATGGCTCCTATCAGCTTAGACTGTGCATTGATTAAGATTATATGTGACTGTCAGAGTAACGTGAACGAACCACTGACATTTGAAGACATGAAGAGATGAGCTGAGCAAAGAGACAACAATACCTTCATAGATAAAAGAGCAGGTAAACATTGAATTATTATTTTCTCCGTCTTATAGTATTCTATTTAAGACTTATTTGTCGTGCAATCAGCCTTTTGGGCTAGTTATAGATGTGTTTGGAAGCAATATTTTAAAAACATTTTGGCAAATAGAACCAAATGAACGAAATTACTCGAAAAAAGATTTGTTCATCTTGATGAACGAGACTCAAAGATCCGAGTCAGTAAAATGATCCGAACTTCCCATCACTAGTGTTGTTGCGCTGGATGTTTTACTCCTGTCTGACTCTAAACTCAGTGGGTTACGAAACATGCCTAAGAAGGCAGAGCTCCAGAACACACCCATTAATTGCATAGTCCTCACAAACCAATGGTAGCTCAAGGGTGTTTAGCCCTTGTGTGCTTTTGGGGATGTTGTCATCCACTCTGAGGTGATTTTGAGTCTTAAAGTGGCCACAACTTTATGGCCTGCAAATAGTCCAGACCTCAACCCAATTGAAATTCTGTGGTGGAAATTAAAGAAAATGGCCAACGACAAGACTTCAACAACAATAAGACAAAGTTGGAGACAGATTGATGAATAATACTGTTTATTAATAGTTAAATCCAAAGGCAGAAGCGGTGCAACAAAGTACTAGTGGTGTTTGTAATTGGTGATACCATACATTCAATAATTCATTCATTTAGTTAATTTATTAATCTGGGTTACCACAGCGGAATGACCCACCAACTTATCCAGCATATGTTTTATTAAGAGGATGCCCTTCCAGACTTAACTCTAGACTGGGAAACACCCATACACACTTATTCACTACGACCAGTTTAGTTAATTAATTCTCCTATAGCGCATGTGTTTGGACTGTGGGGGAAACCGAAGCACCTGGACCAAACCCACACTAACAAGGGGAGAACATGCAAACGCCAAATGCCAACTGACCCAGCTGGGCTCGAACCAACAACCTTCTTGCTATAAGGCGCTGAGCCACTGTGTCACCCTATTTGTGTGATCATATTTTTTCCTCTGCTTGATCTGTAATAACTGTTTTTTATTTCTGAGTGTTTCATACAGCCAGAAGGTTGGATTGTTTAATGAAAACAGTTTTGTGGCATGTACTGTATGTGCTTGGTGTCCCCCCCCACACAATTAAACATTTGAATGAACATCTTCCAAAAGTGGTGATACTTTTTGCCTGGGGTTGTAGTTCCTCAATGGTGAGAGTGGGCTGTTAGAAGTTTTATGACAGCTGACCAACAATGGTTGCTCTCCTCTTTAGGAGTTGATTAAAAAAAGTCATATTTAGCTAGATGTTTTATAAGTAATTAGTTATAAGATTTATGATGAATGTGTTTTGTTTTGAAGGGATGTAGGATTGGGTTTTTGCTCACTGGGATCATTTTAAAGAGAACGGTTTTATGTAATAAATCAGAAGTTGCTGCTCACAAAATTCCACATTCACACTAGACATGGGATGGTAACTGGTTTCAAGGTTTACCACAGTTTGAATAAGTCAAGGTTTTAAAACCGCAAAAATGTTATACTGTTATACCAGTCATAAAGGTTTTTATGTATTTTTTTAATGTTGTAAAGAAATCAAAGACAGCAGAAGTCAATGATTTATTTGAATTATTTACCCTGACATGTTTACTGCTGCAAAATATTATAAATGTGAATTGTAAATGGAGAATGAAATGCTGCATATCGTGTTTAATTGTGAAAATGTGTTTTTTTTTACTAAGACATTTGAAAATTACCTTTTTTAGAGCTGTAATCACAATATCTTCATACCGTGAAGCCGTGATATACTTATTTAGAGTTATCATACTGTCAATAACTCATACTAGCCCATGCCTAAATCACACATCCGAATATCCAGACCTTGGTTTCTGTCAATGTTATTACTGTAAATAATTTTGAGCAGTGCTTCTCATTGATTGTCTAAAACAAAATGGCTCTAAAACATTTTCTATTTGTAACTATTTTGCTTTCTCAAGTAACTTCTAAAAATCTAATTATTTCTTGTTTATTTTGTAATGTATTCAATACAGCCCTCCCCTTTTACCTTTTAGTCATTGTTTATTATTATTATTATTATTATTATTATTAATAGTATTATTCATTCTTCATTCATTCATTTTCTTTTGGCTTATCCCTATATTAATCTGGGGTCGCCACAGCGGAATGTACCGCCAACTTATCCAGCATATGTTTTACACAGCGGATGCACTTACAGCTGCAACCCAGCACTGGGAAACATCCAAACGCACTCATTCACTGCAGACAATTTATCTTACCCAATTCACCTATACCGCATATCCCTGGACTTGTGGGGGAAACCAGAGCACCCGGAGAAAGAGAACATGCTCGTGGAGAACATGCAAACTCCACACAGAAATGCCAACTGACCCAGTCGGGGCTCGAACCAGCGACCTTCTTGCTGTGAGGCGATTGTGCTACCCACTGCGTCACCGTGCTGCCCATAATAATAATAATAATAATAATAATAATAATAATAATAATAATAATAATTATTATTATTATTATTATTATTATTATTATTATTATTATTATTATTATTATTGTTGTTATTATTATTATTATCATTATTATTATTATTATTATTAAGCCTATTATTGTTATTATTATTATAGCTTATAGCTTATATCAGCTTATTGTTTTGGTAAATAATTTATAAATACACACACGCACATTTGTTTTTGTGAATTGTGGGAACATTTCATAGGTTTCCATTGTTTTTAACTATATTCTCTATGGCTCAGCCACAACCTTGTCCCTAAACGCAACCCTCACAGGAAACTCTGAAGTTTTATTCTTCTGGAGAAAACAATCACATTCATATACTCGTATACAAGATAATTGCAATGTCATAGTCATCGCTTTTGGACCTGTATATTTAAGCATTAATATATAAAAATATTGCAATTTATAATATTTCATTTAAACAAATCGCCATTGCATAAAAAACATCAGAGTATTTAATTGTGGCATTGTTGACGGTGTGTTCAATCGGGTTTTACTGCTAGCTTTACTGCCGTGGTATGTCAACAAACTAGATGCTTCTTGTGAGGGCCCTACAGAAAGAAAAAAACTGCAGGTTGTCTGGTTTCCCTTCCGGCGCTAATTGTGTGCTTTTGAGCTGCTCCCAGGTGTTTCGCAATGGGATCCTCTCAGAAAATCCCCAAAACTCAAATAAAACGCACACGCGATTGTGCTATAGATGGATTGAACGCTTCAGGACAGCCACAAAAATCACACTTCAAATATTTGAAGTAAGTTTAAAAAAATTGGGACAGAAGTAGGGTAAATTCGGGAAGTAATTAAGGAGGAAAAATGTCTGTGCTTTACAGGCATTTGGGAAAAGGAAGCATAAATGTTCTGGCATGCATGGAAATCCGTCAAGTGTTGCGCAACACTGTTGTATGTCCTGCCCAGCCATTTTCAGCGTCTTCCTCTATGACACTCAAGGGCCAAACACAATGATATTAATATATTAACACTGAGTGAAAATGATCTTGTTTACAACTTATGCTAATTTGTATTTGAGAAAAAAACGCATCCGCATTGACTTACTACATGGTTAAAAGGAAACAGCTCATCCCACTCTATAGTTTCTCTAAATTAAATTAGAGAGCCACCTATAGTGATTAAAAGACATTACAGCAATCAGCGATTATTTCCTGTATTGTCTACAATGCGTGTGATGTGTCTCACTACAGTTCATGCGTGTATTTTAGTTTAAGAATATAATTCTTGAATAACCAGAGGCACCTTTAATTGATCAAACGCGAGACATTTACTATATAAAACACCCCCACACTCTTATCATAACTTATACTCCCCATAATCACTGCACTATTTAATATTAGCACATTTACAATTGCACTTCGTTGCACTAAGTCATCTTGAATTCATGCACTGCACATATAGATTTGTTATTATGTTCATATTTATCTGCATCTGATTATTAATAGCAACCTGTACATATATTTTGAATATATTATTAAATATCTATTGTAACTCTGATCATAGTTAAAACAACCTGTATATAATGTTCATAGTACATCTATCTGTAAATATAACCACAGTTTTTCAATAATTGCACTTTATAACTCATACCTATATCCTGCACTTGATGCTATTGCACTCCTGGTTAGACCTAAACTGAATTGCCCTGTACTTGTACATGTGTATTGACAATAAAGTTGAATCTAATCTAATCTAATATAACATTTTAAAGTTTCTTATTATCAAAGAATCTTGGAGAACATTGATAAAAACTTGAAACCAAACTAATATAATTCTATAAATTATTATAAAGCTTGACTGTTTCTTAATAGTATTGATCATAATAAAACATTTAGACTTTTATTGGTTTCTAACACTGAATAATAATGGCCATAAATGGAGAAACTTCCAAAATTTTAATTTGTAACTATTTTTGTATGATTATTGTTGATAAAAAGTGCTTAAAACCATTAAAAACAATGTTTCCAAAATCCAAAAGACTGAGAATTAACAACAAACTGGACAGAATGACTGGCACACTCTAAAATACACTGAAGTGCTGTTGTTGATGTAACCCATAAGCTCAAATATTGACAAACCCAACTTTGGGTGAATTTTTTTGTTCATTAATTCATTTTTCTTCTCCTAAGTCACTTTATTCATCAGTGGTCACCACAGCGGAATGAACCGCCAACTTATCCATATACAGCAGATGCCTTTCAGCTACAACCCAGTACTGGGAAAGACGCATTCACACACATAAACTACGGCCAATTTTAGTTTATTCAATTCACTTATACCGGACTGTGGGGGAAACCGTAGCACGCCAATATGGGGAGAACATGCAAACTCCACAAAGAAATGCCACATGATACAGCCGGGACTCGAACCAGCGACCTTCTTACATTTAAATAAAACAATTTAACCCAGCGATTGTTTATATTTGACCCAATGTTGGATTACAACAACCCATACATTTTTAAAATGCATATATTTTGTGCTATATGTTAATATTTAATGTGCTAATGCGAGGCAAAGCTGCTCTGCAAGCTTTTATACATAAAAATAAACGCAATTACAGACAAAAAGTTATTCAAACCCATCTCCTTAAGCCATGTCCAGGCACAGACACATAAAAACTAGGCTACTCTGTGCTTTCGTTCAAGTTCAGCTTAACTATTTGCATGTCACATGGTGACAGCTGCCCAATCACATGCCATGTTTTCTGACCTATGTAATTAGTCCGGGAAATAAACATAAAAGCTTAACTGTCAACGGAGATGTTATTTTCTGCGTGCATTTTTCTTGGTTTTGAGCCCATAACAGACATGAGTTAAATCCCATGCACTGAGGAATATGGACGGAGGAGGACTGGATGAAGAGTTTATAAATGTTTACCCATCTGCCTTCGGGACTCACTCAAGCCGGTGTACATCAGGAGCGCCGGTGCTCTCCGCTGTTGATCGACCGACTTCTGTATGCAATGAGTCTATCAGTCCTTACTTTTCTTTTCCATCCAATATCGGCTCTGGCTCCTTCACGTTTGGATGCCATTTGGAAAACAGTTACAAAGTTCCACAGAACGCCGTGTTCCCGCCTGGTGTTGCGAAGCAAAACGGACAGTTCGCCAATAAACCCGTGGACCACGGTGAAGCCTCCAGCTGGCTTAAAGAGTTCGCCTTTTATCAAGGCTGCGCGCGCTCCTATCCGAGAATCCCTGCCTTCATTGATCTACCTGTGGTTCAGAGAGCAATGATGGGAGATCTTAGACATGAGACTTGTTTGACAATGGAAGGCCACCAACATTGGGACTGGTCAAACAATTGCAGCAGTCAACTTTATTGCTTTCAAGACCAGACGCGGAGCCCGCATATCTGGAAACCATCATTAACAGGTAAGACCTCAGCTCTGCTTTGACTCACTCCTCGCCTCTCTTCATTAGCTACGCGTAAAGAGCATTTTTGTGGACACATTAAGGAGGCTCTGATCTAAAGAGCAACTGAATTTATAATCGTGCACAAATCATTCACAATTTATCTTACCCAGGGAGCAAGAGAATCTCGAATTCAAAGAGGTTATTTTTTCCCTTTGTTTTTACATACAGAGGATTCCCTGTTTTGCACCGTTACAAAATAAAGCTTAAATTTTCGCTCTCTGATTTTTTAATTTAATTTTTTGATCCATATTTGTTTAAATTCATGTCAATTACACTCCAAAAACGCAGGTTTCGTATTAATCCAATGTTGGGTCAAATATGGACAAACAAGTATTAAAATTGTAAAATAATTGTTTAAATTTAATTGGAAATAATCAGTCATAATAATAACAAATACATAACCCAGCGGCTGAGTTTGCCGATATTTATCCCAGTATTGGTTAATACAACCCAACACTTTTAAAGTGTACAAAAATATTTTCTTATAACCAGAAGCACAACTTTTAATAATCTAATCTAGAATTAAACACTACAGCCATTCAGATTCAGTTTTACCAGGAAACTATTGTCCAAAAAAAATGTGCGTTGTATTAACCCAACAAATACAACCAGAAGCACAACTTTTAATAATCTTAAACATAACAGACATTCAGACTTTGTGTTGTACCATGGAACTATACTCAAAAATAAGCATAAACATAAATGTATTATTTAATAACCAGAAGCACACGTATTAATAATCAATTCTATAATTAAACATTACAAAGATTCAGACTTTGTGTTTTACCATGAAACTCTCAAAGGGTGGGCTGCAACATTGGTTAATACAACCAATATTTTTAAAGTGTACATAAATGTAGTATTTAATAACAAAAAGCACACCTTTTAATAATCTAATCTATAATTAAACACTTCAGACATTCAGATTTAGTTTTAACATGAAACTATTCTCAAAAAAATTATGGGTTGTATTAACCCAACATATACAACCCAACATTTTTGAAGTGTAGATAAATTGATTATGTAATAACCAGGAGCAAAAATTTAATAATCTAATCTATAATTAAACTCGACAGACATTAATGACTTATACAGACTTTCTGTTTTGCCATGAAACTACACTCTACAAATGGTGGTCTGTGTTAACCCAACATTGATTAATACAACCCAACATTTTTGAGTGTAAATATTTTTAATAACTACACTCTAAAAAAATGCTGGGTTATTTCGACCCACTTCTCGGTATAATACGGACTAACCACTGCTGTTGTGTTTTTGTTGGTGTTTTGTTTTGTTTTTTTCAAATAAGAATGAATAGGACCAAATGTAACCCAATGTTTGGGTTAGTATATATTTTACCCAATTTGTGTTTAAATAACCCAGTATTTTTTAGAGTGTAGAAGTACAAATTTTAATAATCTAAATCACAAAAAAAGGATGTAATAAACCAATATTGGGTCAAGTATAGACAAAACCAACTTTTAAAAAATCTAATTTAAATTGAATCGACAAAATTAACACAACGGTTGAGTTTGTCCGAATTTGACCCAACTTTGGGTTAAAATAACCAGATTTGCTTCAGAGTCGAGATGCTGATATGGCATTATATAAAAATATACACACATTCTCTTTGGATTTCAATGATAACAAGGCCTTTCTTTTACAAATGCGACGTTAATTTAAGATGCATCATTGTTAACATTAAAATAATTAAATATTTTTTTAAACTAAAAAGGCTTATAAGTGATTAAAACTGTGATGTTGTTGTTTTTTCCTCAGAGGAAGCAGCAGCGGCTTCATTCTGTCAGCGCGGGAGAAAGAAGCGGGTTCCTTACACAAAATTTCAGCTGAAAGAGCTCGAGCGTGAATACAACACCACTAAGTTCATTACAAAGGAGAACAGACGGCGGATCGCTTCTTCTACCAACCTGTCTGAGAGACAAGTAACTATATGGTTTCAAAACCGACGGGTCAAGGATAAGAAGAGACCTGACGTCTGCATCAAATGTTAATCCCATTGATATCTTTGTAGAGTTGGTTTGCATAAAGTAAAGAGTATATTATAGTGGGATACAATGTAAATTATACTTAGAAGTAATGTTAAACAGTTGGTTGTATTTGTCAATCAATGAATTCTCCCGTCAATTTCCTCTTTCCCATACACTCAAAATGTTATACTCTACATTTCCTTAAATTTGAGTGCATAACTGTGTGCCATAGTTGTTTATATCAGACTTTTATATGCAAAAAAGCTATAACATTGATTTCAAATAAAATACAATTAATAATAATGTACTTTATATCTACAAGTTTAATTACATTGAACTGAATATAAAAGCATTATACAGAATACTATTGTGAAACTATTAAATTCATACGATCTCGGCTGTTTTCCGCCCCCCAAAATGTATTTATATTTCGTTAAGCTCACACCTCTATAAATGTAGTTTTGTGGTCTTTTTTAAAAGTAGAACTATAATTTTATGTTGGTGTATTTTGATAAGCATAACATACAAATAATTTGTATAAAAGAGTGCTTTAGATGTGAATGGTCTACATAAACACACGATCGCGTTAAAGTATAAACTGAGTAGGCAATTTGTGAATTTTAGACTCGGTGTCTGAATAAGTTAATATGAAGTGTGCACTATTAATGAAAGCATATTTTAAGCACGCAATCAGTACAATTTTATACATGCACACACATAATACATTTCGATAGTTGTTTGGTAATCAAGTGACAAGTTAATTCTTCCGGGGGAATAAACAACTCCTTAAAAATCTGCTCAAAAATGTGTGCTGTATTTTAAGATAAAACTGCACTTATAAAAATACCTAAACATCATCTTCTTTTTTTGAAACTTCTTTCTTCTCATTGACCTTGAGACTCTTTGTCAGACTAGACCTTGACTGCAAGAGGTCTCATAAATAAATACTTGCAACCAATTCATGAAGCTGCGCCGCCATCTATCGGTCAGCATTGTGCATTGCATTCAGATCAAATTCACTTTTATATAAAAGAAATAAACATTTTGAGAATTAATCTAACTGCTATGCACCGACGATGGCGTTAAGATTAATATGTAATATAATGAGTTATATAAAAAAGCCTAGTATTAAACTGATCTGTCAGAAAGGTGGCAACGTGCAATGTTTTGAAGTACGGAGTACTCAACATTACCTTTGGTAAATAAGGAACAAAAACTTCCCTTGGAGGGCTGAGAACTCGCAAAACACAACACGTAACTGCTGTACGTTTTTTATTGCATGCGAATCCATACAAGGGTCTAGCGGAGGTATGCTTCAATATTGTATGAAATGAATTATATCTCAAGATCGAGCTGTTTTCAGATTTTAAAACAACCATGTTTCAGAGTATCTACAATCAGGACAATTTTAAACTACTCACACATTTTACTTTGGCTTCCAGGTGAAATGCACTTGGACTTGTTTTGCTAAAAAATGCGTCTGGACTTTGACCTTGAACTATCCTGATGTACCATACACGATTAATACAAGCAATCTTTTTTTAAGTTGAACATTTGACGTTTCTGGGATTTCAGCAAATAACAGTGTCTGAAATAGCCTAAAGCAATCCCATTTGAAAGGTTTTCATGAATTTACTGGACCCGTAAATAGTGGGAGGCTGTACTGTCGCCACTCTTTCCGGAAATTGCCTGTTTACAATAGTCATTTTGACTGCACGTGCACTTTCTTTAAACGTGTTCAGGATCATTCGGACAAACCTTTGAAGGTAAGGTAAAATGTAACTTGCATGGACTATATACTA
Organism: Danio rerio; assembly: GCF_052040795.2. Lineage (NCBI taxonomy): Eukaryota > Metazoa > Chordata > Actinopteri > Cypriniformes > Danionidae > Danio > Danio rerio. The sequence goes on along the minus strand of NC_141029.1, from coordinate 2,171,104 downwards.
CAATTTAGGAAACATTCTACACACCCGATATTTGCTTGTTGTAGCTATTTGAGTTCTTGATGGTTCGGTATCTCAAGACCAGTTTGTATATATATATATATATAATTTAGATGTTGTTCTTTCAGTAACAAAATAGCAATTGCATTAGATTAAAATTGTGGTCTATGAAATGTAAGGGTTTGAATTAATTAATGTGCATAAACATTGCTCAAAAACTGTAAAATACTTTTTAATGTGTGAAACCTTCAAAATGTGTAAAATGCGTTTTTTAATTTTATGAAGAACTTTAAATTATATACTTAAAACTAAACGTTGCAGAAATATGTTATTTGACTTTATCCCTTTTTCGGATATGCAAAAGGAAGGTATATCACAGCAGTGTTGAGCGCGTTTTTACTATTAAAAAATTGTACAAATGTTAATAAAGCACACATTTCCTCATGCATACAGTTTATACAGCATAGCGCTGCTTTTGAGACCAACTTTAATAAAACATCGAATACAAACTGAATGTTTTGTAGAGCTCTTTACAAAGCAAAACATATTTAAAAGAGGAATCACAATGTGTTGTTAGTAACAGCCTTACATTGGTTAAATTTAATTACGTTATGCTATAGCTTTTACCGATTATACTAATAATAATTAGTAACATACACTTGCATTGTGGCATGACTTTCAATGCATGTTTGAATCGCATAAGCAAGCCAAACGCTTACGCTTAAATTAGCGTTGTCAATATTATGCTCTACATCTTTATATTCCAGAGGCATGTCAGTGTAACAATTATCTTTTTATTATTTTTTTTATTTTAAATGTTTGATGTTACATTAAATATTTAAAACAAAATAATAACAATGAACCTTGTTCATGGACAAATAATACAAAATAAATCGCTTGAAATAAATTGGCAAGATGTTAAATTATGCACTCTAAAAATGTTGTGTTATAGTAGTTGGCCAGATATAGACAATCCCAACAGTTGGGAAGTTTAATCGAAATAAATTAACTAATCTATTGGGTGGTTTTGTTCATATTCAACCCAACGTTGGGTTAATACAATTAGCATTTTTAGAGTGTGGCCGAAGCAATGTTTGGCTGTTTGTTAATTTAAATGCTTTTCATGCACTGCCAATGTATGACTTTGCGGCACTACTGCCACATGGGCGTGGTTAGCCGTTTTACTTTGCATATCACGTGATGGTGCATTAACAAATCAACAATTACCTTGCTCGTATTCTTTAGGGGTAACTAAAAACGGTTTTAAGAAGCGTTCCTGCGAGCTCGTCAGAAATGTGCGAGCACAATCTCCTAAGTTCTGGCTATGTCGCTCCCCTTTTGAATTTCCACTCGCCAGACTCCTTGTACCTCCAAAACTTGCGAGGCAATGGAGTGCATCTCTCCGGGCTCCCGCAGATGTCCTACAGTAGAAGAGAGGTGTGCTCGCTCCCGTGGAGTTCTTCAAATTCGTGCACTGCTCCGGCCCAGAGCCGCGCCTACAGTGGCTACTCTCAGCCGTTTTTCAGCAATTCAGCCGCTGTGAGCGCTAGCCTCAACACCCACAAAAAGGGCTCACTGGAGGAATCCGGGAGGTACTACTTCCAAGATGTCAGCCACAAATCAGAGGAGCCAGGTCGACCTAATGCAGCTTACGCAAGTGAGCAGAGCTCTGCCAGCAATGGACTTTCAAACCTGGAAAGGCGACAGCTGAACGCAGTTGCACCCAATGAACTGAGCTGCATTGAACAGCCAGAGAGCGATGCTTCAAAGCAGTCTGTCAGCTCCATCGCTCCATTCCAGCCGTCACTGAGCGCCCAGAATATCAGACCAGCTTTCACCGATGGTACGCTCAACTTCTCCAATGACCCTTCCGCCATAGACACCAATGGCACTCTGAGACTTTGATTTCAGTGGATTTTACTCTGTAGTTTTTATGTGTGCGATGTTAGCCTACTACAAATGCTGGGTTGTTTTAGATGATGTGAAGTTGGGTTTATATTCACATATTCAGACTTTCTCCTTAATGATATAACTTCAGAAAAGCATTCTGTGCAATTTCTAAATGGTGAAATCATATATAGCAATCAATGACTATCAAAGTACATTTATATAGTGCTAATGTTGTTTTGAAGTCATATTTACACATGATTTCAGTCGGAATATTCAAAGCACCATGGTAAACAACATAGGGACCATGTCACAAGTTGTCACTGAACGAATGTGCAAATATAAAACCAGCCTTACCTCAATGTTTTTTTTTTTATTTGAGTGTTTAAATCAAGGTTATTTTTTTGTATTACGTTTAAATTACACATTTATTTCGTCGTGTTTTTGTCTATATTTATTCCCAGCATTGGGTTAAACAACCCATTATTTTAGAATGTAGTTTGCTTGGTTATAATCAAGCAATTTCAGATATTGAGTTTGTTTTTAGACACATTAAAATGATGTTGTCTGTTTACATATGCTGCACGACACAGTGTTTCAAATATGAAAGGGCTATCTAAATCGTGCTATACTGAATCTGTATACTCTAAAACAAATTCTGGGTTATTTCAGCTCAAATTAAGTAATATCTGGATAAACCAAACTGCTGAACTAAACTGTTTGAATTGTGATTTTAGCAAAATTTTAACCCAGTGGTATGGTTTGTCCATTATTTCACCCAACGTTGCGTTAAAACAACCTAGGAGTTTGCTTGGTTACAATCAAATATAGGGTTTGTTTTCAGACACATTTTAAATAATGCTGTCTGTTTGCACGTGCTTCAGGACATTGTGCCATGACCACTGTACTATTTTTTAAAAATCCGTGTTTTAACAACGTTGGGTCAAATTTGGTCAAATGCAAAGTTGGGTTATTTTTGTGTTTAAGTTAAATTACACTTTCTTTTTTAAACCTCGCGGGTTTTTTTTATATTTGACCCAATGTTGAAGAGTGCAGTTTGCTTGAGGTATAAAGCTGCTCTATTGAGTTGGTTTTCAGGCACATTTTAAATAATGTTACACATTTACATTTCTCGAATTGGCGTTTTAAATGTGCCAGGGTCATCAGAGAGTTGTTTTACTTTTGTTTGGGTTTTTTCAAGCCAAATTGCTTTAAACGTGGACAAACCAAACTGCTGAATTAATATGTTTGAATTCAATGTATGGCCCAATATTAACCCAATATTAGGGTTTGTCTATATTTTATCCAAATTTGGGTTAAAATAGCCCAGAGCTTTATGTTTCACATTAATTTTCAAAAGCATTACAATGATGATGATAACGATGATAGTTAATCCTTTTTAACCTCCTCCCCAGGACTGCCGTGGTGTCCCTCACAGGTGAGGTCAAGAAAAAAGAGAAAACCTTACACGAAGCCCCAGCTAACCGAACTGGAGAACGAATTTATGATGAACGAGTTTATAAACCGACAGAAACGGAAGGAGCTTTCGGACAGATTGGAACTGAGTGATCAGCAAGTCAAAATCTGGTTTCAGAATCGCAGGATGAAGAAAAAGAGACTCATGATGCGCGAGCATACCTTCACTATATACTAAGATTTTTTGTTGTAATTGGATTTATTAGGGGATCCTTCATACAAGTGACTTTTCTTTTACGCTGATAAAAATACATCTATTTAACTGGAAATTAAAATTTACCACAAACCAATTAAAAGTAATTTAATATTCAATCGGAATATTTTGAGTTTTTATTTATTTAGTATCGCTGCATGTGTATGTGTCTGGTGGTGTGAATCGAGAATCTGAATGATGTATATATCCGAATAAAGTGAGCTTTATGGTTAGGAACCACAGCAAATTTAGGCTCGTGTATGTTGGATTAAAAACATACATTCTGGCCCCATTAAAACTACACTGGGCAGCTAATATAGCTAACTGGCTCATTAAATATTCAGATGTTCCATAACATACCTTTGTGTTAAAAACCTAATTTGTATCTTGCACACTGAATACGTTTTGTTTTGTTTTTTCTTAACCAAAAGTGTAATGTAAAATATTTATTAAATGTTGTAAATTCTGCCTTATAATAAACTTTTGCATTATTGTGTGATGTCTGTCTGTTTAATTTCAGTGGGTGTTTGTAAAATTCTCTAATAAGGAGGATTTGCGTCTCGAGTCCAAGCTCAAGGTCGCTTATGTTAAATCGGCTCTCGTGATTAAGGTCTTCTTCAAGTCGTTTTAAGTTTACCAATACATATGACAGAATTAAACTATGAAGTAAACTTTTATATAGTAAATTTGTATTTATCAGTGATGTTGGAATTTACAAATAATTATTTTTGACCGTATTTACGCTTGTCAATATGTGATTACACGTGCGAACTGTAACTTTACTTATTTAGCTTTTGGCTTTAAGAATTCAGTTCAAATTGCGTTCAAAATGTTTATATATAAACTTACTGGTTATTAATTGCAATAATCTAAAACAAGTATATGGAACAGGACAAACGGGAGAAGATTAGTAGATTGTTTTTTTGCGTGCACGTGTACATGATACGAAGACAAAACTGTTTTATACCAGATATGGAAAATAAATTAATACCACCAGAATTACAACTCTGTACGCCTGGACATATATAAAGAAATGCTGTAAAATATATGGGCTCTGTAATACCTATTTAATGCACAGATTTGTTTCCTCGTATATATTTGATTTTCTGTTCATCTGCAATGTAAACAATGCGACACTATTGTCTATGTATAAAGCGAATACATAAAGATTTCGATTAAAAATGTCAGTTTATTTTGCCAAAAGCTAGTGATAAATTAATTATATTCATAAAATAAAGTAAATAAATATTTAGTTCTAAAATACAAATGTATTTATTGTAAGCAAACTAGTCTTAACTATTTACAGACAAAACTAACCCGTGGTTAAACTCACAACACTACCACTGTACACCTTCACTAAATATTTTAATTGTGCTATATTGTCGGCTTAGTCCCTTTATTCATCAGGGGTCGCCACAGCGGAATGAACCGTCAACTTTTCCAGCATATGTTTTACACAGCAGATGCCCTTCCATCCAAAACCCAGTACTGGGAAACACCCATAAACTGTTATTCACACAAACAAACACTACGGCCAATTTAGGTCATGTTTTATTCACATAATAATATACTCTTATATATATATATATATATATATATATATATATATATATATATATATATATATATATATATATATATATATATATAAACACCTAAAGGTGATCTTTATAGCGATCTTTGAATCCTTGAAGAGCCTTTAAGATCCATGCAACCTTTCAATTCAATAAAATTGTAGGAAATGTACGTCCTTTAATTATTACAATGTACTTCATACTAATAAAAAAATGTTCGCTACAAGGTTGTTTGGGGAATCAAAACATGTTCTTCAGTAGTAATGAGGGGGGAAACTCATTTTAGAACAAAGCAAATGTATATTATCTTGAACATTATTAAAAATGTTCATTATTTATATTTAAAAAAAACTACACTCAAAAGAAGAAGAAGAAAAGAAGAAAAAAAACGGACTGTTTCTTCCCAATTCTGTCTGTAATATGGACTAACCCAAGTTATTTGTTTGTTTATTATTATTATTATTAAATTAATAGGAGCAAATTTAACCTAATGTGTGTGTTAGTAAACATTTTACCCAAGTTCGGTACCCCAGCATTTCTTATAGTTTATAAATAAATACACAAAGTCCAAAATGAATAGGTTTGGTCCAACTTATATGTCATCAGCATTTCAACAAGCCATTTTAAAAGCGATGAGTTATAAGACTGAACAAGCAAGAAACAAGCGGAATGGAATTTTCTTGAGCGCACTGCCAGACGCTCTGCGACCGCCATGGAAACTGGGGGCGCCAATACAAAGTTAAGGTCAAGTTAGTTGCTTTTTTCCTTTTTCGTCTCGAAAACAGACAAATCTCGACAGATTTCTGCATATTTCTACAATTTCCATATTACAACAACTAAAAGACGCTATATACATGTATGCATAATTTATTTAGATACAATTTTATGAGTAGCATTGTTTTAAATGTAGATTTAAAGGTTTGATGCAAACATTTTAGACGTACACGAGGTCGAACTGCGTGACATATTTGCTGCTTATTCTAATTTAACTCATTGATATAACTTATGCTTGAGTATAAATCTTTAGACATCTACTAGTACACCAATTAACACTTTGCTATGCTTTAATACTTTGGTTCTTTGCAAAACAAATAAGCGGAGGGGAAAATAAATGACTAACGTAGCCCATAAATCGTACTTATTACAAAAAACAAACATTTTTTGGGATTCAAGCATGCTAAAAAATGCTATTGATCGATTTAAAATCCTGAAAGTAAAATAAATAGTTTTTTAATGTATTTTGTGAGAGTGTGTATGTGTGTGTGTGCAAATGCATCACATTTTAAAGTCCTGAGCTTTCCTAAAATCTGCCAAGAATATGCTACCATGGTTAGTTACCAGACAAAAAGAAAACTAATAATAACAATCGCGTAAAATAATAAATAACCATTGTGGTTTTATTTTATGTGTTGTGCAACGCGTTTACGTCTCACCTACAAGACGTAGATATTTAAATAAAATAAATGTTAGTTAAATGTGTAGTACTACTATTGGTAGTAAGGCAGCTGTCTGTATTTACCTCCACCCTGAACAGTACACCACAGCACATCCTTTTGTCTGTGCAATAAAATGATTTGGCTGACGGTTATTGGTGATTGCCGAGTGCGCATTGTCTCAGACCACAGACGTTCAAAGCCAGAACAGTTGTTTTGTACTTGGCAGTGTGAATCCGTGTATCTCTTCCCTTTCTTCCGCTCGGTAATTGTGCCGAAGAGTTTTATTTAAACCCCTACAAAATTGGTACTGGAATACTACTTTGAGTTTTACTTCACGCTTAAAAGAAAGGTACAGTTGGAAATATTATTATTGCATTACCATTTGCTGCTTTGTTTTGTTTTTTGGTAAAGGGAGCATTATTGCACACTGTTTACATTGTGACTAAATGTTTACTGTCTGTGTAGAATTAAGGAAACAGTTTTCGCTAACATAACAACAGATAGTCTGTGTTTGGTGAATTGCCGTTCTGTTGATTTCTCTGTCAATTCTTTCAGATGTTTATTACTTTATTTTCTTTTATCCCTTTTCACTTTTTTTCTGAAATAGCTGTAGCCAAACGTTTAATAAGGTATGGCTTTTGACTTTCAAACTCAGAAAAGTGGAGTAGCAATTATGATAATAGCAAAATAGCCTACGTGTAAGCACAAGCCTAATGATAAACCATGCATTTTTTATCGTAAGGCTTGCAGATCTCCATTTTAGAGTACAGACAAAGAGAGAGAGGGAGAGACTAAAAACGTTGCTTCGGTATAGTCGAATTTTTCTTTCGGCCATGGAGGTAAGTGGCTATGAAACCTAGAAAAATCTTTAAACTGGATAATACATCGCAATGTGGCGCATGGAAACTAATTTAATTACAATTATGGACGTCTTTTATTTAATATACTGTTGTGTGGTTGTGACCAACATAGCTAACGTGGTATTTCTGTGATTGTTTACTAATGCCTTGTAATGCACACGGGGAAATCAACATGGGAGTTTCAGAAATGTAGGCAACCAATGACCTGCCTCATGCGGTTACCTATGAGCCGCTCTCTTAATGACTGATATTGATATATGGTAATTTTTTTACCGGATCACATGACACAATTACCTCAAGAATCGATCAAGATGAATTGCACGTCAGCGTACGTTTCCGATTTTTTCTTCCTCGCGAGTCCTATCCGCACGCATATGGTGCAATAGATGGGCAAAGTTTAACAGTCAAGCAGACGAATTTTCCCCCCTCTCTACGGCTAAAGCGAGCAATGACGGACTACGATGATCGCAACAACTGTGCATCTAATATGTATTTACCATACTACGTCTCTACTCCCGATTTCTCGTCGGTTTCGTCGTTTTTGCCTCAAACTACGTCGTGTCAAGTCAATTTCCCCTATTCTTCGAACATAGCGCAAGTCCAACCTGTTCGCGAAGTGACTTTTAGGGACTATGGACTGGATCATCCGAGCAAATGGCATTACAGGGGCAATTACGCTTCGTACTATTCAACGGAGGAGATAATGCACCGAGATCTCTTGCAGTCCACAAACAGAGCGGAAATGATTTTTAAGAACGATTCCATGTACAGCCATCACGCTGGTACTAACTCCTCGTGCAGTTTCTTCACCAACGTCGGCCGAAACGGGGTACTTCCACAAGGATTTGATCAGTTTTTTGAGACGGCAAACTCCGAGAAGCCCAACCCCGAGCAGTCCAAACAAAAGCCAGATACGAGTGTCCCGGGAGATGCTGCATGTAACCCGTCTACAGATAGCGCGGAGCAGACCAAACAGGACCCGACAGACACCGTGGAGGAGGAATCCTCCGTTTCAACCTGCGATGAAGAAAAGAACAGCGGCTCGAGTAAGTCCAGGCGTTTCACGGCGCTTCAGTCTACTATATTACTTTGTCGGTTAGCTTTTATGTGCCGCTTTATAAGCATGCAAAAGTTTTTATGTAGCTAGTAAGATTCTCTTTGCTGTTGTAAAAATATTTACGATGGGAAAGGCTCTTTGGTTGCATCTCTCTCGAGTGTATGTGTGTGTGTGTTTGTTTATATATGATGTGTATTATATATATATATATATATATATATATATATATATATATATATATATATATATATATATATATATATATATATCTTACACACAAAATGATTTATGATCAGAAATGTTGAGAAATGATAGGTGTGATGTGAATCGACAGTTAACACATTTCTCAAAATCCTAATTTACAAAGCTCGAGCCTGTTGCTAGTTTCAGGTTTATGTAATAATTTCACAAAATAGCTTTAAACCTAAACGCATTAACATCGCATTAAAACACTCGTTTGGATTACTCTTGTGCGCGCTTGCGTTTGGACGTGGTGTGTGTGTGTGTGTGTGTGTGTGTGTGTGTGTGTGTTTGTGGGTGTGTGTGTGTGTGTGTGTGTGTGTGTGTGTGTGTGTGTGTGTGTGTGTGGGCCGCTTGCATTCGTGTGTATGTCATGTGGCAGAGCTTGTTTTTTTCCGGCATATTTTAATTTCTCTAAGTGTTTTGTTTTTGTACATGTGCTGTGTGTAGCAAATGTTACTGTGAATAACAATGATTATTAATATAGATAATTTGTAGGCTAGTTGATGTGTTGATGGATTTAGCATATTAGTGCAATCATCTAAAGAATTTGTAGTTGTATTGTCACTGAGTTTGAGTTCATTCTAATGTTATCATGTTCTTTTTATAGGTGCGACAAAGTCCAGAAAGAAGAGATGCCCGTATTCCAAATACCAGATCCGAGAACTTGAACGAGAATTCTTTTTCAATGTGTACATAAACAAAGAGAAACGCCTGCAGTTGTCAAGAATGCTCAGTCTTACAGACCGACAAGTGAAGATTTGGTTCCAGAACCGCAGGATGAAAGAGAAAAAGCTGAACCGAGATCGACTCCAGTATTTCACTGGAAACCCATTGTTCTGAAAGTCATGATATTGGCCGCTTCAGGAGACCAAGGCTATTCTGTCATGCTTGTGGGACATCAACCATTCGTCGGACTTATTTTCACCTCAGCCCTGTATTTGTACCACTATGCAAAATACTTGCTATATCAAACAAAAACAAAAGAGTCATTTTATTCGCAACTGCACTTCTGCACAAATTACCTATTGCAGTGTATCCGCAGAGATGGACATTATCAGTTTTCATAGGTACCCCGACAATCTCTTCATACTCTGTGATTGCCATTGAAATGCAGTTGCTTTGTGTTTGTTTGTATTTATTTATTATGTTTTTTTAATTTCAGTTCTTACATTCAATACATTCAAGTAACAACTCGCACTGCGTAATAAGCAACAAACAGGTTTGGTTATATCAAATGAATTCGTTGAGGTAAAGCTGTGTATGCATTTATTCATTTGAAGCATGTATATGTATCAGTGTATTAAATAAAAATACAGGACGTACTTTGCAGTTTTATATCTATTGATGTGACTGACGCCTCTTAATTGTATGTGGTCGTGTAATTCAGCAACAGAGTTTATTAACAATTATGTTCAGCTATTAAATAAGTTGATGTAACCCTTGCATTGCGAAATGTTCGTCCCACTTATCTCTCAGACGATTTTGATTTTAACAGATAGAGAGAGATAGAGGATTTTCCAGTGGTACATTTTATGAGGCTTTAGCTAATTCTTTCCCTTGTATGTTGTTTTACACTATGGCTATTTACTAAACCTTGAACAGTCTAGACAGTACAATAAACTTTGGGCAGTAAATTAAATTGGGGCTATTGGACCCTCTATCCACTTCAACTGCGACTTTGCCCTGAAACACAAAGGGTGCAGATGTGTTTTTTCTCAGAAAAATGTGGACAAACAGCTATGAGTGAACATATATTACAGACTATGTTACAAAAAAGGCCAAGTGTCTGGCTGGAATTACACATCACCTCATTTCTACAAGAGTCTCTGGTTCGAGGCTGTTTACGTCAAGTGTAACACGTGAGCACTAACAGTGACCAGCGTAATTTTCGAGCTTTGTAAAGTTGGATGTTGTTGACTATCTTAAAATGTCGAATCAAATAATGTATTTGAACTTCTGTAATGTCAAGGTCGTCACCCTTAACCTTTTTGAATAAGTAAAGGCGCCGTTTTTGCGGTTCTCTTTGAAAAACTACGCCCTCTCAGAGGCGCCGCAGTGCAGCACGTCCCAATATGGCCGCTGCAGCCCCTCACTGGAAACACAATGGTCGTCCTGCAAATACCTCAGTTAGTCTACCGCTTTCTGGCTACGTTAACTCAGCCAGCTCCACATAGATGCAGTTTGGCCTGATGAATTTATATACAATAAAATCACAAATTAATTTCGTTGTTGTTATTCTTCCTGTAAAGGAAATTTAATGCAAAACAAACAAAGCCGTAATATGCTTATAGTGATCGAGCAGAGCTTTCTTATGCTCACATAATTAACAAGAATCCAAAATGCTGTAAGTGCATAGGGTAATAGTCATGTATTATCAATAGACAATAGGCCAGCAAGCTTTTTGTGTGTTAAAAGACTTATACTATAACATCTTGTTGTTGTTATTCTTCCCATAAAGGGAATTTAATGAAAAAGCAACAATGCCGTAATATGCTACACGGGTAACAGTGATGGAGCAGAGCAGTATGCTCACAGAATTAATAAAAATCTATGTTGCTGTTGGTGCATATATTAATTATCAATAGACAATAGGCTAGCACTTTTTTTGTTGTTAAAATTAAGTATAATAGATGCCTAATTGACGTCTAAGTATATAGTGAAATCACAAATTCATCTGGTTGTTGTTATTCTTCCCATAAAGGGAATTTAACGCAAAAGCAACAATGCCGTAGATAGAGCAGAGCATGAGAATGCCCACAGTATTAATAAGAATACGTTGCTGTTGGTGCATGTTAATTGACACCTCTTATCAATCGACAATAGACCAGCCATATTTTGTATGTTAAAAATAAGTCTATATGTCTAATTGACGTCTAAAAATATACAGTGAAACTGCTAATTAATTTCGTTGTTATTTTTCCCATAGAGAGGGTTTCATGCAAAAGCAACAATGCCGGGTTATAGTGATGGAGCAGAGCTTTTTAATAAGTATGCTCGCAATATTAATAAGAATCGAAAATGCTGTTGGTGCATATGTTAATTGTCATCTCTTATCAATAGACAATAGGCCAGCAAGCATGTTTGTGTTAAATAGAAAGTATATTTTATTCACTAAACACATTTAAAAATTGAAATAGAAAACAATTAAATTCAAGCAAATTATGTTTTAAAAATTACACCCTACTAAACTTCAACTAAATCTTTCCTTTTTTTTTTTTTTTTTTTTTTTTTTGCTGCTCTTGGTTTTTTATCTTGGTTAAATTTGTATTTATTATTCTTCTATAATATATATTTGGGTGTATTAGTTTTCGGACCATTATCGTAAGTTATTTTGTTGGATAAGCTCCAGATTTGGCTTTAGTACTGACTAATCTAACGTATCTGCACAAATATTATATTGTAGAGCTTCCTATTGAAAATGTGAATTTAAGAGAGATTTGTGAGGGGTGTACTTATATATGCTGAGCATTATATATATATATATATATATATATATATATATATATATATATATATATATATATATATATATATATATATATATATATATATATATATATAGTAAAATCACAAATTTCTTTCGCTGTTATTCTTCCTATAAAGGGAAATTTCTGCAAAAGCAATAATGCCGTATAATATGCTTATAGCGATAGAGCAGAGCTTTCTTTCTAAGAATCCATGTCGCTGTTGGTGCATACTAATTGTCATCTCTTACCAATAAACAATTGGCCAGCAAATAAATTTGCTTTTTAAAAAAGTATAATGGACGTCTAATGTCTAATTAAGTAAATATATATACATTGAAATCACAAATTCATCACGTTGTTATTTTTCCAATGAAGCGAATTTAATGCAAAAGCAACAATGGCGTAATATGCTATACCAACACAATAGAACAGAGCTTTCTAGTAAATTTGCTCACAGAATTAATAAAAACCCAAAATGCTGTTGGTGCATATGTTAATTGTTTTCTTTTATTAATAAACAAAAGGCCAGCAAGCATTTTTTGTGTTAAAAAGAAGTCTAATAGACGTCTAAATATAGACGTCTTGACTCAATACAATTTGGTCTTGCAACGAAAATCTAATAGACGTACAGGAATAGCCCAAACTACACTATACACTATAAAACGCTTGTTTATTTCAGCATAATTCTGCGTGCAATTCGGTTTAAATCAACTGCTAGGTCAATTTTTGGAATTAATAGGATAAAAGGACCAAATGTAACCCAATGTTTGGGTTAGTCCATATTTTACCCAAATTGGGTATAAATAACCCAGCATTTTTTAGAGTGTAGTCATCAAATGCAAATGAATAAATGACTACACATGTGAAGTCTTATCTATTCTTTATGTTTGATGATCAGTCTAATTTTGGGATATTCTTAGATTATTAGATCCCAGATTTAGCATGGCCATTAATGCTTAAACGTCTATTATTCACAGAATTGCTAGGTGGAAAGTGACTTCTATGTAGAGACAGGATATACTGAAAATACAACTCTGAAGTCTGACACTGTTAGGCTAATTTCTTTCTTGCTTAAAGTGTACAATACAGTGTTTTTTAAACAGAAAACAATTACAATGCACCCTCATTTGTGTGTTCTATAATATACAACTCACTATTTACAACACTTATTTACATTCTGCTGATGCAGCTTGAAGCCACGAGAGGGCGAACTTACAGCAATCATCGGACCTGGTGCTGCGTGTAATCCAAGTGTAGCTGTCCTAAAAAACAATGACTATGATCTTGAGCGGAGTTATGTGCTCTAATCTATTCTTTCGCACATGCACTGTTAGGGGCAATGCGTAATTACTGTTATTCGCTTTGTTCTCCTTTATTTTATTAAGATTTACGCTTTTGCATTACATCCCAGAGTAACCTAAAAGCCTGAAACATACATTTTAGTCCCGGGCGGAGGATATATTTATCTCTGTACTTGGGAGAGTCAATTTCAGTGAACATTTTTTCGTTTAATCTCTGAGGTTAGCTTGATTTTTACTTTAACATTGGATGTTACTATTGCTTTTTTTAAACGTCGACATTTCACTCAAATAAATCAAAACCATGCAGCATCACAATTATACTTATCATTCTTATACTTTTTCGTCGGTGTGATTATATTTAATTTAACAATAATTTTACAGCCGGTTTTGGCAGATACGTTTTATAAGGGTTTAATCATTGTTCAACTTCATTATTTCTTTCAAATGCGCTATTTGCATGGAGACGGTAGACTTGCGTGTGCAATAAAAACATACAATTAAATTTACCTAATAACTGTAGCCATAGGATGCATAAAAATGGATGTATTAAACTTTGCACGCATCTCTACCAGATCCTCTATAATACTTTTAATTTAATTAAATTGTTATACATGTGAACCAGCAATTAAAATAAGCAAAACGGTAGGCTACCTGCAATTATACCTTATTAAGTAGAATGAATGCTAAATGCATTTGTAAATTTAATTGTATGCAATTAAAATAAGCGAAAGCTGTGCCTTTAATTATAAGTTTTTTAGTAGAATGTACATGCGTATTTCTGTAAATTGATATGCGAAATTGTGCATTTAGTTTAGAGGTCAAATAGTAATATAATTCATAATTAGTAGTAGTAGTAGTAGTCAAATGTCAGACATTTAGAAGTTATCACTATTCTCTTTAATATGAAAAATGTGGTCTTACATGAGTGTTAATGTCTGCTTTTTTAGACGTCGGTCCTATTCAGTTATTGTGCAATTTTATTTACTTACTGTATTTATTTAGTTTTTCTAAATTTATTTACATTACTGTTAGAAAAACTAATGATTTAGCGCGCATATGCGTTCGTCTTTTGTCTATATTAATCTATGCGTCATTGTGTATTTGCCTAAAATCACGATAAGATCTCCATATAAACGCATTCCTTGCACTGTAAACCTAATTTAATATCTTAGTATTTTATGTTGAAAATACAATGTTACTAGTTTATAACATTAGATTATACATCTGTAACAATTAATCTAATTCAACTGCATTTATAAATCAATGTGCATTTTCAATGAATCCAATATTTAAATCAAGATTATTTGGTAGCATTTGTAAAATGCTGCTAATGCATTTGCATATCAAAGTGAGCAAATATTAGTATACATGTTTCTGGCTTTTATTTTTTTTAAACGGCAACAATGTGTTACTGCTTAAGATGTGCGTACTTTTAAAGTCTGCAACCTGTAAATGCTCTAATTTTTAATAAGACAAAATTATTTTGAAAATGAATGCTCATTTTTAAAATATGAAACAGCAAATTTAGCATCACACAACATTCAGTTAATTTTAACATTTGAATTGGATTGTAGTTTTTGCTATTTAAGAAACTAACACCGCATTATTATAATGTACTGGGAACATGATACAATTTACTAACCCGCTAACAATTATAATTAAAGAAGTACACGCTTTAATCCCTTGGTTTTAATTTAGAAAACAAAAGCAAACAACAAACAAGTTATTACATGAATTATTACAAAGAATTACATTCGCTTCGTGTCTGGAAAAAAAAATGTGTAACTAGAGAACAAGCAACATTATTTGTGTCGATTAACACGTAGTTATAAAAGCCAAGGAAGAAAGGCTGAATAACAGTTGTGCTTTTCACCCTCAATCCAGATTGCGACAGCGGTGTTTAGGCCGACGCCCGCAGGCTCATTTCATTCTGCATTGTCCTCTGCATTTTGCCTAAAGAAACAGTGAACTATGAGAAAATTATTCTGCAGTACGCTCATGCGTTTCCTATCTTGACCTTGAATTTTAATTCGAAAGAGACCTTGATAGCTTCAAACGCCGTGATTTGTTTTCCTTGTTCGTACTCTTTGTTCACCATGCAGCCGGCCAATATATGAGTCCAGTTCTTTTGTCTTAATTGTGTCCTGAAAATGGATTTAGCAACGCTATTTCGACCGTCTTGAAATCAATTTCAAGTCCTTGTTCTAGGTGTCGCTGTTGACCACGTCTGAAACTTCAAATCATGTGTCAATCCGCCCACGTGACGGGGAAGAGCCTGCGTCTCAAGGCCATTTTCAAATTTCATTGGTGAGAGTGTCATGTGGTTGCAGAGAGACTCGCTGGGTTATACAGGGATTGTTTTGCTAGATATGTCAGCTTACAGAGGACACTTCTCTGCTTCTTAAAACAAAAAAAGAAAACAAAAAAAAATCCAAAATGTCCTTTCCCAACAGCTCTCCTGCAGCAAACACTTTTTTGGTAGATTCCTTGATTGGGGCGTGCAGAACAGATTTTTATTCCAGCAGTAACATGTACATGCCAGCAGCCACTGCAGAAATGGGAACCTATGGAATGCAAACCTGTGGACTCCTGCCGGCTCTTGGCAAACGGGGGGAAGTAAACCACCAAAACATGGACATGACCGTCCACTCGTACATACCTCAAACTGATACCTGGGCAGATCCGAGCAGGTCCTGCCGATTAGAGCAACCGCTCAACCAGATGTCCACCTGCACATTTTCACAAAGCATAAAAGAAGAGACTAACTGTTGTATGTACTCCGACAAGAGAGCAAAGGTCAGTTCGTCTGAGATACCCGCGTACTCCAGCCTGATTCCCGAATCATGTTCTGTTGATAGTCCTGAGATTCCGGTCCCTGGCTATTTTAGACTGAGCCAAACTTACGCGACGGCGAAAAACCCGGACTATGACAACGAGACGATGAGCCCAAACACCACGTTAATGCAGCTGAACAGGGCGACTCCAAAGGCACAGTCAACGCCCTTTGTCGAGGTGGAAAAAAAGCTTGCGCACGATCGGGACACAAGGAGCTCTTCCCCGGCGCAGAGTCCAGAGCCCAAAGTCAGCACGCTGGAGGAGAAGAATTGCTCAACTGAGGCGTCTGTTTCCAGCCCCGAATTGCCACACAGAGAAGGCAAAGGTGGGTACAATAAACGGATTAATCGCGTCTTGGTGTAATGCGAACGCTCTAGCATCATAAAACCCAATATAAAACACAAACAACCCGAAAGTCGTAATGTTTAATGGGAGTCTTACTCAGGTTGCAGTAAAAGCCTTAACAGGAAACGGCGCTGCGAGGGCGCGTTAACATCAAATACCTTTTGTTGCAAGTGACTTGACATTCTTCCTTGGCCAATATAAGCACAGCCTCGGTGGAAAGTATTTGTGACTTCGTCCATTCAGCACGGAAATTAACGTTCTGTTTAATATATAGTAATCATCAGTTGCCATTCATTTGATACCGAGGTAAAGCTCGGGTTGTGGACGAGCAGAATATAAATATGAAAACCTCATACCTATAAAGTGAATTGATTATAACCTGGTTTTACTGGATAGTTTGGGATTTAGCTTATAAAAACAACACAAGCTCATGTGTTACATAATACAATGATGAAACATTAACATTTATTTAGTTAACGCTTTATTACTTAACTTCAGTGGGAATAATTGTGTGATGAAAGAACAAGCGAGGCCACATTGGGCATATGCGTATAACGCAGTGCGTTAACATGTGCATGCTAAAATATGATATCTGTTTGAATCCCCTGTTAATTTTTATCTGGTAAAAAAAAAATGTTTTATTGTCATTTGTGCATGGCTGGCGCTGTTGTTCACTGTGTGCTTTTGTTTTGCAGAATCTAAAAACGACACACCGACGAGCAACTGGTTAACCGCGAAGAGTGGAAGGAAAAAGAGATGTCCATACACAAAACACCAGACCTTGGAATTAGAAAAGGAGTTTTTATTCAACATGTATCTGACTCGGGAGCGCCGTCTAGAGATAAGCAAAAGCGTCAACCTGACTGACAGACAAGTGAAAATCTGGTTCCAAAACCGCAGGATGAAACTCAAGAAGATGAGCAGAGAAAACCGTATCCGTGAACTGACGTCCAATCTCACTTTTTCGTGAGCACGCAGACAAGTGCAAATCAAAAACCTAGTCCCTCATTTCGGTCCATCTATGTTCTCCTGTGTAATGATGACATGATGGCAGTGTGCATTGTTTTTGGCTACTTTCACGTTGCAGTCTTGTGATCGTCGCTAAATCCTTGTCATTTATTGCTGCATCTTTGAAATGTACATTTGAAATGTGAAGCTTTGTGTAATTATCATGTTACACAGGGTATACAAGTGGTGTTAGGTCTTAACTTATAAAAGAAGATAGAAACCGGCTATTTCTGACGGCTTCATTTCAGCGGGGATAGAAGAAAATGTCGCAAACACATTTGCGTCAGCCTCTAAAAAACAAAAAGTCTTGGACAAGAAAGCACATTTGAAAGTGAAGATTACCCATTCTTTCTCCAGTGAAAACGTACATTTGTCTCAAAATAATAATGTATTTCTGTATAATAGGTGTTTAAATATGTCTGTATAAGTGCATGTTTGTGGCATGTGGTCAATAGACTAATAAATTGATTATGTCATTATAGCGTTTGGTGTCATATTTGGTATAATTGCGCTTCTAAGCCACATCAAAACCATAACCTCCAAAACACACACACACACATATACACACGCGCAATGAATGACAAGTAAATACAAAAGCATCTACTAATATTTTAATAGTACATACAAGCTAAAACACACGCAATCCTACATGTAAATAAGCGGGTTTTATGTATACTAACACATTTTCATGGTTTCCTCTGTCTTACTGTTATATATTTTACCTTCTTGTTCTTTTTCGGCTATTATTACACGTATATAATAGTGTTAATTGAACCTACTAGCGTTTTAGCCTATTTGTTCTCGAAAGTTTATGTGTTCTGATCAACGAAAATGTCGTGAAATGCTTATTTTGCCTTGGAATTGTTTACTGATGCTACGGAAACTCATAATCAAAATGAAATCATCGCCACAAAAGGAATCGGACAATGCAAATTAATTTAAACACCAAAAATAAAATAAAACTTGGCCTTAATTAAAACACCAAAAATAGCTATTTCCCTGTACGTCTAAAACATCAATTTGGGGTATACCAGTTCCCAAATTAATTTTAGATAAAGTGCACCAAACGGATAAAGAGGCTTGCCATAGCATTAGTTTTCAAAACGCCATAGTACAAATAAATTTGCCATATTATGACTATATATGTATCGTTTCTTTCTTTATATATATATATATATATATATATATATATATATATATATATATATATATATATATATATATATATATATATATATATAATAAAAGGGTAGGAACTAAAATACATAAATACATTGTTATATACACACACAAGCAACTGTGATGCATTTTAGTCCCTAGCAGCGACCCTTTTATAATGTAGACTACACAAACACAATGCCATACGTAGGGTAGTTTGTCTGCACATGCTTAGATGTGTTCAAGTGTGTGGCCACAGATGGCAACACTTTATATTTTTGACCAAAATTGTAACAGTTAAGCACTTAGTGACAACTTGTCGACTAATAACATTATACCACATTGTTTTTCGCGCTCAAGTTATTTTCTTAAATTAAGAAGAAATATGTAGTGCATTCCGTTTTATATTTCCCTCGTGCTTTCTAAATCCCTCTCCACGCAAATGATCTACTCGGTCTTTAAACTTTTATTTTAATTAAATTATAATGTGACGCAGCAACATCCGCTTTTCTTTTCGTTTTTTTACAATCAGTCATACCACAAAGAGCTCGCCACTATACAATGCTCAGCTTGTTGTATATAAAAAGGCTACAATATTGCCATGTTATTATTTTTATTTTATGTAATGATAGACATGTAGGTCAAGACACTTTTAAATGCCAAGAGTCTGTTTTATTAAGGGAACATTAATACATAATCAAATGCACCTCATAAAATGTTTTATTGATACACATAAAATGCTATGACTCTCTTTTCAATAAGTACCAAAAATATACAAATATTGCTTCCTCTGTCAATCTTACAACACCTCACAGTTCGTATCAAACCAACAAAGACCAAATTACAGATCTTAGCAGTGACGAGCGTTTGTAAAATATGAGAATCTTTGAGGCTGGTGGTTCGTTGTTTTACAGCATGTTATTACATTTATTTTACGAGGACTTGCAACTCGGTACTCTATAAAATACTTTACAAGGCTAGAGTATGACATACCTTTATGACGAAATTTTGCAAGATTTTACACTGCTAGAATCGTTTGTTAATGTATCAGTGTTGAGTGCTGGCACTGAAATAAATGGGTGCATTAATCTGCCCTTGTAAAAAAAAATGAAGTCGGATAGTTTAAAAACATGACGAATGAAGATTAGTGCTAGCTACTAAGTTTAGATAAGCATTATTTATCTGATATAATTTTTTTTCCAAGAGTACAAAATCCAACATACCGTTATCAGAGGACTGATTTACTCTCTGTATTAGTAAATATGATCACGTGATTCATGTAACCAATCACTGAAGGTGAAGGCAGCAAAAATACTACGATTGTTCGGAGGCAAGGTTTCGGAAACAGAGTACCGTTTTATATGAGTTCGAAGGGATCCAAAAATGTCGACTAGTTCAGCTCTCAGCAGTTATTATGTGGACACTATTATGGGGCACGAGGCTGAGGATGTGTACGGAGCGCGTTATATCCAGGGTTCTCACACCGCGCCCGCGAGGCCGTCAGGTGTGGTTGAAAATGCGGACTTTTCCTCGTGCAGCTTCGCTCCCAAATCAGCCGTGTTCCCTGCGTCCTGGTCCTCGGTTCATCAGCCATCTACTGCTGCTGTGTCCGGGATTTACCATCCATACGTTCACCAGACCCATCTTTCAGACAACAGATACGTCCGATCCTGGATAGAGCCAGTCGCAAACCATATCTCTTTAACGGGCTTCCACCCCAACAGTCGGCACAGCGGTACAAAGACTGAAAGTTTACCCCCGAAAAGGACCGAAAGCGCCGCGTTTGAAACGGAGACACCGTCGGTTCCCGAGTTTAGCTTAAATGCTGTGTCCGAGAGCGCGGACAAAGCTACCGAAGAAAGAGTTGGAAGTGATAATTCGAGTCACGGTGAGCCTAAAGACGAAAAACAACAACAACAACTTGACCCAAGTAAGTAAAATGAATTGCCCCGTGATTTACAGCTGTCGAAGTGTCCTAAACTGGAGGTTTTACAAACCTATAAAAGTGTCCAGGCGTTTACCACGGGCCGAAATTTTTCATTTATCCCAAAAGTGGCTATTTTAAAGCATTATACATAGTTGTATTTACATATCAACTAATTTAATACACAAATTACTAAATAATTGAATGGATGAATATTAAAATATATCCATATATATACATTGTGCTTTGGACGTGACCTTTAATTGAGTGACTTGACGATGTGAAGCCTGTTTATTTTATTGTCTTATTTTTCTGTTTTTAGGCAACCCTGCTGCCAACTGGATCCATGCGAGATCAACAAGAAAGAAGCGTTGTCCGTACACCAAATATCAGACTCTGGAATTGGAAAAGGAGTTTCTTTATAACATGTATTTAACGAGGGATCGTCGCTATGAAGTTGCACGAATCCTGAATTTAACAGAGCGCCAGGTGAAAATCTGGTTTCAGAACAGAAGAATGAAAATGAAGAAGATGAACCGAGAGAGGAGCAGCAAAGATCCGTAATGGAAAGCGTGCAAGAAGCTAATGCGCGTTTCTTTAGCACGCTTGGTTTAGGATACAAGTTTTGTCCATTTTTTGTTTTAGTCACTCAAGATTAAATTGGCGTATATTCTATTTAATTTGATATATTTTTAAATATATATATTTTTTCCTCAGATAATAATTAGTATTTGAGTAACTTTAAATAAAAGGGTATTTCAATCCTCCTAAATTGTATTTCCCAGGTCTGAGCATTTCTTATTTTGCACAGTGTCAGCATACTCATACTCATTTAAATATCTTGCAAGTAATTAGGACATCTGCTAGTTCTTAATCTGATGATCTGATGAGATTTAAATATTTGTCCACAATGCATGCAAATAGCCTACCTTCCATCTTCATACAGCCACATGTAGTCATTTACTGTGCCATTAATTTTACTTTTTCCTTTTTTTAATTGGACCTTTTGTACAGTCTCATTTTGATTCTAGTGTATTTCTCGTTGAAACTGTTGTCGCATCGAAAAGGTCTAAATTATAAACTAAAACGAACTCATTTTTGGTCTGTTTTATTCCTGTTTGTTTGTCTTTGGTGGTGCTGTAGAGTGAATTTGGGCGTAAACCCTTTGTTGAATACCCAAGTCGTGCACTTAATAGACTACTGTGAAAATATGTTTCCTTTTAGACCAATTTTAATTAATAAATCCAAAATCCGACAGCACACTACTTGTGTACCGATATTTTAAATAACAGCAATACAATGCCACATAATGCGACAGAACAATTAGTTTAATTCTGAACACAAAATAGAGATCTTTGTTAGCGAATACTGCTTAAAAAAAGTTTATGATTAGAAAAAGGTGTTGCAAGAAAGCCCAAATTATCGTCAAACCTGCAGCAAGAATTGCTTTAGAGCAGGAAGAAACGGGGTCCAATAAAGCTATAGAAAGAGCTAGACGTCTGGACTAAATGAGTTTATGGTACACGACTGTAATTGCTCTTCTCTTTGAAACTAACCTCACTGGTTCTTTGTGTGTGTAACTTGCACACAACAAAACGTAGACACTTTTTCCTACGGGGCGTCTGGTCGATGCTATTGATAGTGAGTCTAAAGTGCCATCGACCCCCACTACACTGAAAGTCAGGTTTATTCACGAAAGGCATCTCCTCTGCACGTTTTGAGTGTTGATATTACAACAAAATTTAACAGGGATTTACAAATGTTTTAAAGTTTAGCAAAGGGGTTTACTAAACAGTGGTACACGCAAGCTGCGTAGACTGAAAATATAGCTACAACACTAATTTAAGTGCATCCAAAAACACATGCACCGTGCTAGCAAAGATGAAATGGAAATAGAAATAAATAAAATAATAAAAAAGGAAAGACAGAAGCTTAAATAATGCATTCTGCAATTTTCAAAGTGTGCATTATTAAACAGGTCTGCACATTATTGCCACTAGAGGGCATTCCTGTTCTGTACAAATGCATTGCCAGAGGCTGTGCACACTTACTTAAAGGAGCTTAATGAAATATTTAAGCATGAAAACTACTGGCAAAAATACAAAATACGCAAAATATTAAAGAATGATGATATTACGGGATGAACATTCGCGGCCAGTTTACATGGATATAGCGCATCTGTAGCACTATGCAGCGTCTGTTTTGAATAAAACTATAGATCTAGATGAAGAACAAAAACAGGAATCTGGCCTGTGAGTATATTAGCGATATACATCTGTGTGGATATTTCAGGTTTTAAAAATATGAATAAACAGATAAATGCATAGGCCTAAATTAATATTGTGGAAAGTTCTACCTATTACGACGGTTTCGATCGAGATTCCAAACTATCAAACTGGCTATTGTTGTTATTATTATTATATTAGGATATATATTAATAATAGAGAATAAAAAGGAAATGTTTTTGCTCTTATATAAAGTATTTTTCCATTAACAGTAGCTATACTTTGGCAACTGTTATGCATTTTTACACCTTACAACGTTTTCGCTCGAGAATACGAACTAAAAGTTTCTATGATTATTATTATTATTATTATTATTATTATTATTATTAGATCATATATATATATATATATATATATATATATATATATATATATATATATATATATATATATATATATATATATATTATTAATAGAAAATAAATGCACTAAGCGACTGCTAGATTATTTTACATTCTCTTGATAAAAGTAATTATCAGGTTATAAATCAGAGCAGAAATAAAAAATAAGCTTTACTCAAAAGATACAACAGCATAAATAGCCTACACACTACCTGCCGTATTACTTGTAATAACCTCTCGTGTGCTCTATCGCAAAAAATAAATATATTTACGGCAAAAGTGAATGGTTCAGCTGTTAAACGTGGAATATTTTACATTAACAGTAGCTAGGCTTTATTAATGCATTTGCTGTTATACAGAAAATGTTGAGTCGAATATGTGTGTGTTTTAAAACAGCGAGGCAACTTTCTGGTATTGGCTACCTGGTATTTGAATTGTACTTCAAGTTTAATTTTAATCTTTAATGGCAAATTATTTTCAATAAACCGCGAAATTTACTGGCGGTTTCTGAGTAGGAAGCAAATCTAAATGCATTTAACTAATAAATGAAATGCAGGCTAATGCAAAAGGCCGCATATGCACCCAAAACAAGTACAGTTCCTGAACGTAAATGGAAAAGAGCAAAACATAGGCTTAATCTAATTTTCCTTTCCTTCCTCTCCCTCCCTGTCCGTCATGTGATCTGTAACTAAAAGCAAACGTGTTTGAGGCATGCAGGACCGCAGAATCTGGCTATGGGCCTGTTCGAGCCAAATACACCATTCAATAACAGCAGCTCTCAATCATATCCAATTCCACTGGCATTAATAATAACGATCTGACAGCATCAATGAGTTCTCACTCCGTCGATCTCTCCGCATAACACACACTGGGTGAAGTATTTTCTCCTGCGGATCAACATTTCCACAAGTCAGATGCTGCACGGTAGGCCTGTGTGGTGGCGTTTTGGCGACGGCCAGCCCTGATGCGATAATTTTATCTGTTTGGGAAATCTGCGGCACAGAGCGCCAGTTATCAGTCGGATCCTCGCGGAATTACGTGTCACAGCGACCGCTCTAAATTTTACGCGCACGATAACTTTCAAAGACAGCGGGGTCTTTACGACACTCCGAGCGGCCGGGTCGCCACAGTACCGGGCCTGTAAATCGTCCCGTAGAAACACTGGCTCGGAACCAGCGTGCCTAAATCAGCGCTCGCCTGCATCTCAGATGTTCCCCCGGATGAAACTTCAAGGTTGTGTGCCATAAAATCAGTTTTCAGATTAGCGTATAGCTTCACTTTGATTACAAAGGAGTTTACATTCAAGACCGTTTACCCCCACGTTTTTGGCCTATTAGGTAAAAAAAAAAAATCTAAAAAAGAAAGACAAAATGCACAAAGATCACCACGATTAAATTGTTTATTTAGTTCGTATCATTTCAGAAGCTTTGTCATCCGTTGTATGCTTCATGCAATGCCAGTAAATCAAGTGTAAACTACAAATAATCAGGCTACAGCACACGGGTTAAAACGGCAAATAAACAACAAGCTAAATTGCAATGTTAAAAAATGTAGGGTTATTTAAAGCCAAATTTGGTAAAATGTTGACTAACCCAAAACATTGGGTTAAATTTGGTGCTATTAATTTAATGAAAAAAATCCAGCAGTTACGTTAGTCCATATTACACCCATAATTGGGTACAAAAAACGCGTATTTTTGAAGGTGGTCCATTCTAAAAACTGGTTATAAAGAATAAATATCGCAATTTCTTGGTGAAAATGCAGTTTATTAAGCAATACAAATTGTATTACTAACTATTATAGTGATTTTAATATTCTTGATTGTATTACTTCCGTCCGAAAGCTATTTATTATTTGTGCTAAAAAGGTTACACTAAATATAGGCCTAATCAGGATTTCTCTCTCTCTCTCTATATAAAAATTGTTCGGCAATAACCTGGTATGTATATCTCATCTAACACCTCCGTCCACATTGTCGGCCTATATCAGTATTTCCCCCCCTCAAGACAATAGAGATTAACGCAAATGCAGGGGATTAAATTTAGGTTTTAAAAGACGACAAAAATATAACCAAAATAACTAAAATATTGACCATGTTTCTGTCTGTATATGTGTAGCCTATATAAACTACGTAGACAAACAGATTGATATGTATTGATCAAAGAACATTGTAACCGTGCATTGTGGTTTCCTAAAAAGCTAAATAACCAACCACTATAATTAAATTTAAATTTCTATGGTGACTTAATAAATCTGAATAAATACTATATTTAATGGTATAAATATAACATAGGGTAATCCTACATTTAGAAATTAACTAAATACACGTATTCTTAGTCTATGCCGTTTTCGCGTATATTTACAGCGTATATTATTATTATTATGAGTATTAGGTTAAACTTAGGCACGTAGATAATCATTATATGTGCATTTATTGTTGTTAGATCCCCAGTTTACTTGGCTAACGTGTTCTTTAATAAATTACATCAAATTAGTTTATTTGAAACATTTCATGCGAAAGAACACATATAAAATTCATTTTAGCGCGTCTACCATTTCTCTCTCTCTCTATCAGTCTCTCTGTTTCTGCTATCTCTCCTTCACACACCCACAGACACACTCTCTCTTAGCAGATGTCTGTGACTGTATTTTCTTTGCTGAGGAAGTGCAGCTGGCTCAGTCATTATGCGCAAAAAACTCGAGGCTTTGCGGCAGCCCAGATTCCTTTTTTTGTTACAAGACAATTTACAGCTTCGTAATAGATCTTTTTATGAGCCTATTTCGTCTGTCATTGGATGCCACTGGTCATGTGCAGCACGCAAACGTCTTCATGACCCCTTTTCCTGATTTCCCAAGCGATTTTTCCACTACATTCTGTGGCTAAAGCCTCCAAATACAAAATACACTGTGTGCTCATGTAATTTTCTATGTTAAAGATCGAGCAGACAAACTCGAGGCTTTGGTAACCTGCATTACCAATTGCGTGTGTTGTCAGATGCTAGCTTGATGTGTGCTACAAGAGCTAAACAGAGCAAGCATTACAGTACTGGACGACAGACTTTGAAGCACGCTTCATAATATTCAGCACCATCGCCGGAGGCAAACCATGGATTACACGGCTTTGTTTGGTAAGTTTTTATTTAATAAGATATTGAACTTGCTGGAAACCAAAATGCCATCGTGTCATTCAGAAGCTACAGGATCAGCAGGTTATTCGTTTGTGATAATAATAGTTTTACATTGTGACAGCAGCATAAGTAGGCTAAAAAAACTATCTTGCTTGATGTTTGGTTTTTAAATTAAAATTGTGTTTCTGTTTAATTTAATTTTAAGCTCAATTATATTTTTAAATAAAATAATGCTGCTGGTCTTCATTAGATCTTACAATCTGTATTGTACTGCATTGCATTTTGGAAATGTTTAATTTGAGACATTATTATATCATCATTGTTATTATTACATTATTATGAATGAATGCTTAATTCAAAATCACTGATGTTATTTGCATTAGTGTTCGTATTATTATTGTGTCACTACCTAGTGTTATAAATCTTATTTAACCTTCAAATTAACACTGTTCACCACCAACTGCTAACGCATATTTACTATATTTTGCCACTACGTTTACTTATAAAATTTACAAGTCGATAACACAATTTATTCGACCATTAACACAATTTATGGCATTTATATATAGTTGCAAAATATATATCTTCATTCTGTGCATTAAAATAACGATTCTGTATTTATGTTCAGGCATTATTTCCTCCACAATAATCTACTCATGCATGAAAACAGCGATTTGCATTGTAAAACTGTTGATTCTGAAAGTTTATGAAACTGTGGAGGTGCAGATGTTGTTCGTTTTAATGTATGCCACCCTTTATGGTGAGAATGGCGCAGTTTTTTTGGGGAAGAGAGAGAGAGGGTCTGCGGAACAAAGACAGTATTTCACAGTCAGCTGACAGGCCGCTGCAGAGGTATTTACAACCTCTCTGCAATGCGGCAAAAACAGGCGAGAGGAGCCTACAAACGAGGAAACCGTAACCAAAACGAAGATAACATTTATTCACTTAGCCTACTAAATACGCTACTTTTTGATGGTTTTAACTTGTAATACAGGCAAATAGTTTATTGAAATAAGATATTGTTGATTATTATATATAAAACTTTTATAAAAACGTGCTTTTATAAAAACTATTTCCTTCATAACTATGAGAAGGTAATTGCAAACCACTTACAACCAATTTTCCTTTATTCTTTTAAATTAAATTCTTATTTCAAAACTCATTTAGATATATAGATATATATAGATATAGTTATACTTGGCAGCCAATAAGTTATGCATGCTTTAATATATATTTGCATGCTTTAATATATATATATATATATATATATATATATATATATATATATATATATATATATATATATATATATATATATATATATATATATATATATATTAAAGCATGCATAACTTCTTGGCTGCCAAGTATAACTATATTGAATTATTATCTAAGAAATATATGTAATAGTTACACTTTAAACATGCTCAGTTATTTCAACACAATTGTGGGTGTAATACGGACTAAACCAACTGCTAGGTTATTTTTTTATTATTAAATGAATAGGACCAAATTTTACCCAATTTGGGTTTAAATAATCCAGCATTTCTGCGACTAATAGCTATAAATAGCGTAATAGTTATGTGACATTCAAAGTAACTTCTAAAATAGTAAGATAAAATCTTGTAGCAGTGCTGTACTACTGTATTAGCAATTTGAAAGAACGAGAAAAAAAAGGTTTTCCATAATGAGGAAGGCTCGCCAACACCTAGGCAGTGCATGCTTTGGTCGGCAGGTGGTGCTGCTGTCTAACACTATGCTGCTTGCTTGCCCGCTGTCTGCATCTTTGTCCTCGAGGTCATTTCCTGTGATTGTGATTGGTTGTCGCAGTCATGTGACAAAACAGCCAGGGCTGCGTTTCCCAAAAGCATCGTAAGCCTAAGAAGTTCGTAGAAATGATCGTACGACTGATCTTAATATTACGGTCTGTTTCCCAAAAGCATCGTAACTTAAGTAGCACTTGAAAATCTTCGTGGATCTACGAGTGCTCTGGAGTAATCGTAAAGCCTTAAGTGCATCGTAAGGAGACAGAGTTATGAGGGCACCTGCTGGACAACCGGCAAATTGCACCTACAATTTACTTCTCTTCAAAGTCATTATTCATATTATTTGTACGTATATCTCTATTCATTTATATTTTCTACACATTACACAATTCAATATACAAATAATAATAATTAATAATTAGGCTAAACTTTTCAAAAATAAATGTAAGAGCTTATTTATTTATTTATTTATTTATTTATTTATTTACTTATTTATTTATTTTGATGTGAGATAAGCAATTTTTGATAAAGAAATTGATAAATAATTCTACTTAATTAAGGTTTCATATAAATATCGAAAATGATGCTGATGTCATTTCCGGCAAGGACTGTTAGAATTAGTTTTATGCGAGATTGGAGCAAGACAGTGTTTTTACAGTACGACATTTCCAGTTAATTTATGTTTTTAAACTGGCTCAAAAATATTTTTTTTTTATGTTATTCGAGTTGAATATACATTCACACAAGTAGAAGAAGAATTATATGGATTGCTATAACATGTGCAACAATAACGAGCCATTCTATAGCGTGACATTTCAGCACTTAACAAACGGATAGCGACTCCTAAGTTGCACTTAAAGCTGGGCTACGTGCAATTGTGTTAAGTGCATTTTTGGGAAACGCACGTGAAACAATAACGAACGTTCGCAAAATGACTCGTAGAAAACGCTCTTAAGTGCTAAGATCAATCGTTATCGGGAAACGCAGCCCTGACTGTTCTCATATTAACAGAAATGTTTCATTTTAAGGCTGAAGACAAACACTGCATGCAGTACTTTTAATGTGTGTGATTTTTTAAAAAAAAAATTAGGTGCACATATTGCTTAGCCTTTAATAGGTTACATTTATTAGATAGCAAATATTTTGAGCTGTTAATTGAGTAATCAGTGTCTCTTATGGTTAACTCATCAGAATTATATGTATTTTAATTTTAAATTCCCGGAAAAAAATAAAGTCTCCTACTAGTAGCCTATATAGTCTGCATAAAAAAAGTTTCCCAGCTGCCCTGTGTGACTTACATGAATCGCCATTTGGCGCTAAAGCGTATTTTCCCCACCGCTTTCACTGTGCGTTTTATTATATGTTATTTTACCTTGGATTTAAAGTCAGAAAAATGCCCCTATTAATTCACACGTCAGAGATTTCACAAACACCTCATTTGTCCCACGAAGGATCTCGAAATAACGCGCACGCCAAAGCCCTGCTTAGGAATTATGCAGCGTATTCGCCAAAATATATTTCAGACATTATCCTACTAGGATTTAAGAAATAATCTGTGGTTTTCGACAGTCTAGTTCTCCCCCCTCTGAGTGCAGTGAATGGGAATTGCACCCCGTGTCTTTATTTCCTCCTGAGATCAGAGTAATCGCCATTATTGAATAAGTGCAACTTTCAGGATTATTTATGGCACCCGCGCGCTGTCATGAATGGCTGTGGGGAAGCACGTGATACCATTAAACTTTGTTTTATGGCCAGGGAGTTGACAAGCCAAAATATAATTCACATTGTATATTAGAAAGGTCGTTCAGACGGTTTTAGAAAAGATCCCAGCATCGCCGCCGAGGAAAGACGCTCCACGCGTATTTTGATCATGGATATACAAATTTGCCGATGCGTTTTTGGAGATACGCCTGCTTCTGGAGGTAAGCTTGGGTTCAGTGAACTTGGCTGAATTGTGCTGTGATGTTTGCTGTGGTTTCACAAAGCTAAAGTCAGCCTTCAAAGCCAGCTCTGGTTTGTTTCTGTGAACTCATCGTGTGTTGTTGCGCAGCTTTGGGTGGTTGGATAACTATGGAGAGGGGGAAAAATGGTTGTAATGGAGATGACGTAAATGTTATGCAGTAGTCCGTTTTTGATGCAGTTGTGGCGCCACGTTATGAAAGATCGTTTCCTTTGCTCTTGGGGGGTTTTCTTGTATCGAATTGTTGCTGTTATTATTAATATTATTTCTTAAAATGCACTAAATGTATTAAAATGCAATTATTTAAAAGCCTTGGGAATGTTTAATATGTCAAATATTATTGCAGTCTATAATGACTTCAGAGTGTGAAATACGCATATATTTAGAGTAGTCTTTTGCTGACTGTATTTATAAATACGACTGCACTACATTGAATGTTTTATATTAGTCTATATGGTATATATAAATGTTTTGCTTTGCATTTGATTTACAAATTAGAGTCACAACTTTACAGGTTGTTTTGCGGGGCTTTATGTGCAGAATTAAATGTGACAAAACGAAGTAGTAGTCTATTTATTCACTATTAACTCTGAAACCTGTACTGACACAGTTTCAATTATCTAGAACATCTATGTTAAACTGCTTTGGCACAATCTACATTGTAAAAGCGCTGTAGAAATAAAGATGAATTGAATTGAACTATACACGCACTTCCCTGGATTATAAGTGAACTTTAATAAGCAGGTTTTCGGGGTTATATTGACAAGCTCTCTAGCGCCCCCAGGCAAAAGAGTCATTTCTGTCGTTATTTATACTTTATTTTAATAATTATATTTAAATTTAAATAAACACTGTCTGCTTAGAAAGCCATGATAATTAATACCTGTATTAAATGCTTTGGATTAAGAATAGCAATTAAATTATGTTCATATTATAAAGGTAAATACAAACATAATAATTTAGCCACTGCTTTAGCCAAACATTATATCAGCTGAATGACGATTGCGTGCTATTTAATTATTGAGTTATAACTGTGAAGTCTATAAACAATAAAAAATATGTGTATTTTTAAAATGTTTAATATTAGTAAAACACTTGAATGGGGAAATAACTATATTTCATCGTTCTATAACTTATTTTCTTTTTATATAGATAACTTTTTGTATAAGTATAAAATATCGTACTAAACAATAACATATCGATTAATAAACAATGACCTATCTAAACCTAGAAATCTACAAGCGTATACATTTCCAACTTAGTTAACTGGAAAATTTAATCATTTTCACCCTATATGCACGGATACGACTTATATAAAGGTGCATGCACAAATATATAAATTAAAATCAACATAAGGTCGTTTTATTTAAGCGTAACTTAGAGTTTAATAGAAATGATGACTCTCTAATTCTTTTGTTCAGTAACTCGGCTTTGACCCGCCTGAACAAGTCGCAATTCAAGGTGAAACACAGGTCACGCTGTCTAACAAAATAGATAAGATTCACATGTCTTATTTAAAATAGAAAGAAAAATATTAACTGGGTACATGTGATAATAAAAACGCACACAAAAAATCTAATATTATATTTATCTTATATAAAGAGCGAAAGGCCGCCAGAATTATAAAGCCTTTGCGTCTTTTAAAATTTACTATTTATTTGTATGCTAAAATGCTATAATCACTATTAAGTAGTAAAACATCACGCATAATGTTGTTATACTTTGCAAATTATTGAATGCAAATTTAAAATATGTTGATGTGTTTCTCGTGTGGCTTTGCTGATATTTTTAAATCATGTTAAATACTCCTGTAGAAAAAAAATGAGGTTAGCGTCAGTGTTAATCAAATTAAACGATATAATTAGATTGATAATTATTAGTTCTAGATGCTAATATTTTTTAAGACTACAAGCTTTTGAAGAAGCCTGTCTCTGAACAGGCGCGGTGGGCCACATTAGCTGCTTATCAGAAGAGGTCATGTATTATCCATGAACTTTCCTCCTTTTCCGCTACTGCTGTCGACTTACAAAAAATAATGAAACATTGTGATGTGTGTTGTAAATGATTCGGCTTGACCCGTCGACCTTTACCCTTCCTTTATATGCTTCTTCACGCACAGTTTTGAGACCACCTGATCAATTTGCTTGCCATGGCACATCACAGAGTGAGTAGCATGTACGTCTTCAATCCTCACCTGGCGGATTATGATTTCAGTTGTACTTGTGTGTGTGTGTGTGTGTGTTTTTTTTTTTTTTTTTTTTAGATTTATCGAATGAACAAATTATTTAGTTATAATTAGTAGTCGGATTTAAATATTAGGTCTGAGACATAATGCTATGAGAGAGCTCCTTCTGAAAATATGTCTTCGCTATGGAACATGTTGGGTATTATAATAGATTTTTTAAGCACCACGAGTACCATGGACATGATATTAAATTTCATGAAAACCTAAGAGAAAACAGTTTAATGGCTTAATTGTACGTTGAGAAATTAAGCCTTTTTTCTCGATATTTTTGGTCAGTTGGTGAATATATGCCGTCGTCTATATATACCCTGTAGAACCGAATTTGTGTGAAAAAATAACATTCACAGATTCGATTCTAGGGGAGTATATGGTCGATGCAATAACTTCGAAAAACACTTTATCTGAATGCACTGTTTGTTTGTTTGTTTGTTTGTTTGTTTGTTTGTTTGTTTGTTTTGCTATCTAATGTAGTCTACACTGTAAAATATTTATATATGATCAATTAGTCATGTGCTTTTAATTCTTTACAACCAAGTAAATGTTCTAACTCAATTTATGTTCTAACTTAACTTTATAAGTTACGCAAGCTGTTTTAAGTTAGTTTAACATAATATAAGTTCAATGGACTCATAAAGCTCATGGGGGTACTTTTAAAAAAAAAAATTTTTCCAAATTTTTCGAGTGCCTTGGACTGATGTTTGCTGTTTATTCTGATGAATACCTTACACAAAGAGCACCGACACATTATTAAAAGCTACCCCTGAGCACTTTTTGGTTGATTTTGGATTTTTGGAATAAGGTTAATTTGATTCAGGTTAAAATTTAAGACAACCCGGATGTTTTTTGTACAGTGTACAGGCAATATAAATTGCGTATATATGTTGGAAGACGGCACCTGGCAACACAGATGACCATTAATTAAGAAAATCAACTGATATTCATATGCTGATTATGCATATTATTTTAATAACTTCTGTTGTGATGCTTTTTGCTGCGCTTTCTTAGTGAACATTGACTTTTTTATTGCTGTCGATGGTTACTTGATGGACGTTCAACTAGGCCTATTGAACATTTCCATCTCACAAACGTTCTTCACACTAAAGAAAATGCTTGTTTGGCGTAATGCAATGTTTGGTCAATTATAAACAAACCCAAAAATTGGGTAATTTCTTACTAATTTAATTTAAATAACATTTTTAACCAAAACGTTTGGGTTTGTCTATATTTGACCCAACGTTGGAATACAACAACCCAGAAATTTAATTTAATTTAAATTCAAACGAATGTGTGGAATGTTCTTCACATTAAAAGAACGTGTTCTATTAAGAGCTTTGAACTGAATGGAATCCCAAAAGGGTTCTTATTCTACACTGTTAACAAATCCTGGTTGCCTTAATTTTTTTTTATCAAATTAACCTTAAGAGTCCAAAAATCCTAAATCAAACAAAAAGTGCTCAGATGTAGCTTAACTAATGCTAACTCTGGGTAAGGGATTTAATAGAATAAACTACAAAAATCAGTCCAAGGTACTCGAAAAAATTTGATTTTTTTTAAAGTAACCTTATGAGCTTTATGAGTCCATTGAACTTATATTATGTCAAACTGACTTAAAACCGCTTGCGTAGCTACAAAGTTAGGTTAGAACATGATTAACTTAGTTTATAAAAATGAAAACACATGATGTCATGACTAACTGATCATATAATTTTCTACAGTGTCGAATATTACAATCAAACCCCCATTTTTACACTTTTTATAAAGGTCTCCTGAACATTTTAACATTTTAAATACCAAATCCTACAGTTTAGTTCTTCTTAAAAGACGCAGGGAGCAGTAATTAACATTAGTAATATTTTTGTATGAATGTTAACTCACTTTGCTCCCTGGTCTTACCTTATGAGCTGCCATACGATTATTTTCTTTTATGTGCTGTTTGATTATTGATTGGCACGGCGCATTGATGGCGAACCAGGGCGCCCTATACAGCGAGCTGAAAGGATGAGAAGCGCTGGAACGATGAGACTCCAGTAACTTCTGTGTGACCTCTACATGACAAAGACGGTCTTCATCAATTGTCTGCAGGCTTTATGCGTCTCTTTTTGTGCCCTGGACCGTTTTTATCTTTTGTATTGTTTTGTTTTTACCAGTCAAAATGCCTGGGCTGGGTTTGATTTAGCTTAGTTGAATATTAATTTACAAAAAATGTTATACACTCACACACACATGCTTGGTTATGTGGCATGAGAACATGTTTTTATGATAGCATCTAATGTGTAAATAGAGATCCTCCCATATGATGATGAACAATTGGCTATTGCATGAGTCCCAGCACTGCTTTCCTCCTTGTCTCTTTCTTTTATATGGGTATTTAATCAATAAAATTTTATATTGTGTTATTTCCATCCTAATTGAGAGATAATGTGAAGTTTGTAAAAATCACTACTAGGTGTGCACAGCTTCTTCTCGGTTGATGAAGTCCCTCCACCTCGATTGGCCAAGCTGGTCACATGGTAGGCTAACTTTATTCAGTTGACAGCAAGTAGGAGGGCTTTATGGAGGGAGGAAAAAAAGACAACTCGAGAAAAATTAGTATTTCCTACCTTCAGAAATTAATGGCCATGAGTTCGTACATGGTGAACTCCAAGTATGTGGATCCCAAATTTCCTCCTTGCGAGGAATATTCTCAGAACAGCTATATACCTGAACAGAGCCCAGGCTACTACAGTCCGTCGCAGGACACTGATTTCCAGCATCCCGGAATCTATTCACGGTCAAACTACTCTGAACAGCCTTACAGTTGTAGCACTGTCCAGGGCTCGTCGGTGCAGCCGCGGGGTCATGTGCAGGATCAAGCCAGCACCCCTAGCCCTTTCCCTGCACAGACAGAGCAGTGTCCCGCGGTCCAGATTTCCGGATCGAGGACTGGTGGACAACAACAAAACACAAAGACCCAGAACGGGATACCAACGAAGCAGCCTGCTGTAGTTTACCCGTGGATGAAGAAAGTGCACGTTACTACGGGTAAGATCCACTCTCTTTGCTGTCTGCTCGCATAGGCCATCCCTATTCTGCTGTTTTAGCCACAGTTAAAATCATTGAGTGAAATATTTATGGGTTCCTCTGAAGGGGCCGCCAATTACACCAGCCATAAATTTTTATTGCTTAGGAAATAGGCCGCTAGCTGTGTTGGCCACTCTTGCAGTATTGAGAGTCCACTTGGCCCGAAGCTTTGATTTAAACAATTTAGCCATGATAAACTTTTTTATTTTTAAATCACAGACACTTAAAATCTGCTATTTCACTTTAAAGAAGTGCTTGTTACTTTTGGTAAAAGTTTAGATATTTGAAAATGAGTGGATCGGATATGTTTGCAGATTTTGTTTAATGCAAAAGTGTGATTTTGTCCTTCACAGTGAACCCGGATTACACAGGACCTGAACCCAAACGTTCTCGGACAGCCTACACAAGACAGCAGGTTCTCGAACTAGAGAAGGAGTTTCATTTTAACAGGTATCTAACAAGACGGCGTCGCATCGAGATCGCGCACACACTCTGTCTTTCTGAAAGACAGATTAAAATCTGGTTTCAGAACAGGAGAATGAAATGGAAAAAGGATCACAAACTACCAAACACGAAAGGAAGATCGGCATCAGTTGGAAATCAGCATGCACAACACGCTCAGAAGGACAGCCAGACAGAGATCACAACTTTATAAGTGGATATCTCTCCCTCCCTTCAGATGTACAGATGAACTGTATGTAATAGACAATGCTTAATTTGACATTGCATGGTAGAAAATCATGACATGTTGGGTCTAAGTGCCAAAAACTGAGAAGCTGAAGCACACACCATGACTTAATGCAGCGTAAAAGCTGCTTTGCGTTACAATTCCCAATATTTCAAATATTGTAACCCTTTGTATGAGAGGCAAAGAGGATATGAGGCATCGAATGATGGTTCACAAATCACCACGAGGTACAGTAAAACGTCATAAAGCTTACGATTTTACACAAACTTGCCAAATTTATTTGAGAGCATGGTCTTTTAGTGATCCAATTCAATTCGTTATTTTGGAAAATCTCTGTATTTTAATCACAAATGTCCTTTTTTAAAGAAATTATGGCAGGTTTATGCCTGTGGCGCGCCAGTTTATCTTAACTTAATCGTTAGACAGAACTTAAGCAAGGCAATACCCCCCGTATAATTAACTATGAATGTTTACCGCTTTTTTTGCATTAAAGTCGACTGGGTGCAAATAATATAATAAAAAAATAAAATGAGTTTAATAGTAGAAAAAATATCCTTGCCTGGTGAAATTATTTATTCGTGAACTGAAAGGTGAACAAAAATATCCCCGAAGCCCTCTTTCTGTGCGCGCCTCGTTTGCTTACTTTAAGACTATTTCAGTCTTTAATTTTTAACTTGTGTATATTTTATTAAAAATTCGTTGCAGATGATTCTCAGTTGTTTACTGCAGCCTCTTGTCCTATTTAATTCAATAAGAAAATATCTTTTTTAACACGAATATTCCTTGCCTTACACTCCACTATAAATCCCGCTCGGCATCTTTGTAAACAAATAGCTACGACTAAAGTAGCAATCTATCCGTCTTCCAAATGTTGCCTGAAGTTCTTGAAAAGCAGCTTTTTATTTAGCATTTTAGACACACGTTTAGCCCTCCAGATGTTTGAACCTTCTATTTATTAAATATAATGTTAAAAGCTTTATGTTGTGAACGTAATTATCCGTTCCATAATTATCAAATTCCGTTTTTAAGTTCTTATATATGTATATATTTCTGTATATTGTGCATATTTTCTACAGGCATATTTTGCAGTAATTAAATAAATATATGCAGAGGTGATGGACTGCTTCGTGTTGTGTTTTAAAGAAACTTTTTGAGATGGGAGGAACGCGTTTTATCAAGCACTTTCATACATGTTGTGTTATTTCAGAAGAGGGGATTGAGTCCGAAATGGTTTTCCAGCAGTGATTAAACTTAGACGCTCTGCTATCATCGTGGTGTCTTTGTCTCCTTAAACAAAAACACGAGGCATACATGCAGTCTTCACACTGAAGCATTCACGTTGAGAGCATGAAAGGGTATTTTTACAGAAGTTCAACAAAAGCCTTGCGGGCAGGTTCATCCAGAGGACACAGTTTCTGTTGCATTACAGACGCTTTTCAGCCGCGAGCACTGACCTCTACACTCGTGACCCGATGGACCTTCAGCCGGTTCCCTCAAACGCTTTTTTGCACACAGATGCATCAAAAATAAGTGTCGAGGTTTTTAAGCTTTCAACAACAAATATTTTGCTCTGTATTCATGCTTGCTTGCTTTTGCGGTGACTGCCATGGCGTGTAAGTTTTCAAAATTTGTGCATAATCAATTTCTGTCTTGCACAATAAAATAAAGGTGGTAATAGTAAATAATAGTAAAGATATAAATCATAACCACACCACCAGTTGTTTTGCTTTACCAGGCTAAATATATAATGTAAAAGCTTTATTAATACCATATTTATAGTGCATGGTTCATGGACTAGAAAAAGACGGGTTCCTCTGCTCTTAAATAGAGAATTATGAGAAATATGTATATAGTATTTTATACTTATAAAAATGTATATCATAAAACTGTGCTGTTAGTTAGCAATTACCACATATATGTACTCTTAAAATGCTGGGTAATTTTAACCCAAAATATAAGTAAACTATGGACAAACCCAATTGCTGAGATTTTTTTGTCGAATCTATGACCCATCTTTAACAAAGCGGTTGGATTCGTCTATATTTTACCAAAATTTGGGCAAAAAAAGTGCATTTGTTAAAGCGTATATGGTCGTTGGTAATTTGTTAAGAGTTTCTTGTTATATTTATAATAATTTTGTTTTTAGTTGGCATTTTTTCCCATCTTATGTTCTCCATTCCAAAACACAGTTGTCCATCAGCTCTAGAAAAGTGTGCATGCGTTTGTGTGTTGGCTACCTTTGTGTACCTACCATGTTTTGGAGGCAAATGTATACCCAAAACCGAGCTAAACCGCCCAAAATCTAAATAAGTCTCTATTTAGGGACGTCTTAAATTGTAAAACTGTATATATATATATATATATATATATATATATATATATATATATATATATATATATATATATATATATATATACACATATATATATATATATATATATATATATATATATATATATATATATATATATATATATATATATAAATTAAGCACACATATACGCTAATGCTATAGTTTGCTGCAGTCTAAGATTGCAGGGTTGTTTCAACCTACGTTTGGGTCAAATATGGACGAAAAACCAACCATTGGGCTTTTAATGTTATCATAAATAAAACCTATTTATCCAGAGTTTAGGTTTGTCCACATTTTGTTAATACATCCATACAACCCTTATTTTTAGAGTGTGTAAATAAAATAATAATAATAATAATAATAATAATAATAATAATATAATGGGTCCCTACTTATGTAAACGTGTAAGTGTGTGCATGAAAATAAGCATATTTGGTTATGTTTTACCAACCTTTCATCGTAAAATTGTACTTACTATATATCTGCTAATATTTAATCCATTTAATTGTGTGGGGAAATGTGGAAATACTTTGTATCTGTACATCACTGATCTTTCCAAACCTTTTTAACCATGTTAAAGAGAGAATAAGAGAGAGGGAGAGAGAGAGAGAGACAGAGAGAGAGAGAGAACAATACACACTTTCATTCATTTTTAAGTTTATTGCAACAGGAATAGGGCAATGATCGATTTTTAAACGTGCATGCAACCATATAAAACATTTGAATATAGACTATTTGAATATGTATACTGTCCCCATATTATATAGTCTAAAACCTAAAATGTGATGTATGTATGCATATATATATATATGATGAGTTCAGATGCAAAATCCTCTAAGTGCCGTCTGAAATTTCCATCGAAAATGAATATTTTTCTCAGCTTCCTTTGTTTATGTTGAGTTGTTTCACTTTGAAGACCAAAAAAGGGATTATTCTATGCCATAAAAGTGATATAACTCAAGCCTAACAGGAGCCTGATAAAAATGCTAATTTTAGAAGAATAGATGGCAATTAGAGTTTTTTGTATCTAAACTCTTCATGAGCATTTATTCTATATTCACCCTCTACTTTTCAACCCTAGACTGAATTTCAGGGGTTTATTGCATTTAATTTGGTACATTTGGGTTTATATAACCTATTCTAAATTTCTCTATATACATTCTAACATTCGCTTGATAAACCTTGTGATACAACGCAGGGGATCCCTCCATTGTTTTCGCCTTTAGTGTTTAAGGCAATCTGAGTATTGACCTGGATGTCTGAACAGAATAAATGGGAGCCATACGCAGTTCCATTTGCAATGACACTGCACCGACTACCACCGCCGCTCTCACAATGCCTCTCAAACGGCCATTTTTGATTTCCAGCTGTTCGCTGAAAATGTGTTCGCCCATCGAGACCAGCCGTTAAGATAAATCAAACTGCGCTGTCGACATCCCGAGACAGAATTCGGTATATGGTTCCGTTCTATATCTTTTTTTGTTTGACCACGTGATTGTCTAAATAATTAATGCAGCACGTCCCCTAGAAACACGGCATCGTCATTAATCGCGAGGACTCTATCAGACTTGAAAACTGAAGAGATCCAAGAAAATAATATCCAAACGGTCCTGTTTCTCACACCACCGCAGCCTGCACATTCGTACAGCTTTTCATCCAATGGAAGATCGGTAGGTAAACATTTAAGATTAATATTTGCCGCGAGACAGCGAATAAACATATCTGTCAGATTTTTGATGAATAGTGTCCTT
Organism: Danio rerio; assembly: GCF_052040795.2. NCBI lineage: Eukaryota > Metazoa > Chordata > Actinopteri > Cypriniformes > Danionidae > Danio > Danio rerio. Next base: position 2,130,765 of record NC_141029.1, on the reverse strand, counting down.
TGATTCAGTCTTCGTCGCGGACAGACTGAACTTCAGGCTCATTGTGATTTTTTCTCTCTCCTTTAATAGCTTCAGCATGTAGTCTCTAAACCTGTATCAATGAATAAGAGCAGTTCAGTAACAGCACGTTCACTTTTAGAGCATTCAGAATGCAGAATAGTAAATATTTTCTCTAGAAATTTAATGTTATATTGATGCGTTTCTGAGAAAAATGCGAAGTGCACCGAGCTGTTTATTTCTTAGCCGCCAGGGCTTTAACGAAGGCCTCTTTGTGATTTATAATCCGTCAAAGATGCTGTTTCTTCCCCTATTTAGTCGCGACCATTTGTGGAGACGTGTGTGTATGTGTGTTTGTTTTGATTAAAAACGACACAGACTAGAATTCATCTGTAGAACTGGACAATCATCACACAGTTATTCATATGCATAGTTATTGAAGTTAAATGCAAATGGAATTTTTGAAGATCGAAACAACCCCACCAACCAAACAATAATAATGGCATCTATCAAAAAAACAATACATTTCACTGATGTCCAAAACTTCTCAACGCCCACACGTGTTTAGTAATGGTGCGTTATAATCGTAGATGTATCCATAAAGTGGCTCGAACTGTTGGAGAGGGATGACGGTGATCTGCATCGTTGTAAATCATGCTCAGTAATTCCTGAAAGGGTGAGAGGCTGTTGGGGGCCGGGCGTGGACTGTAAATCTTTCACTTTTATTAGCCCGTGAACATATGCTGCAAGGGGAGACGACTCGCATCCTCTCCTCAGGACAATCCTGCGCTCGGCCGCGTTCCCAATCGTTTCATCTCCATCTCACCGTTCAGACACACATCCAAACAGCACAACAATACATACAACCAAACTGATTGCATTTAACCGCTGAAATTCTGTCTTGTGGATTAAAAAGTACAGGGTGAATATAGAATAAATGCATTCAAAAATACATTACATTTGTAATCGGAAAACACAAGAAAATGCACATATTTGCATAACAAATAAAAATGTAGACATTGAAAATATAAATGTGTATACTTCATGCTCAAATAAAGAGCAATGCTTTTCCAGAAGAACAATGTAGAATTTGGGATGATTTTGATGAATCTCTTTGGCTGACGAGGTCATATATTCCTGTCATTGCCTAAACCATAATAGTCAAACAATATTTCAGTGGTTTCTTGCAGCCTATAATGTAGTAAATTCAGCGGGCAAAAAGCACCAGCTATACCTGATCATGCTCCTTTTTAATAAAACAAACCAAAAAATTGTAATGTTGTTGCTTTCAACAATGCTCTGATCCGAAAAGCTGCGTAAAATAAAAAAAGAGTGTGCAGAAACATAATAAAACATGGTGAAAATATGAAAACAATAATAACATGATCCTCGAATTAGGCTATGCGATAATTAAATAAAACAAAACCTAATTTTAAAAAGCAATATATTTGTGTTTCTTTTGAACGTTTGCTATTATTATTATTTTAGTATACCTGTGTTTTAAGACCATATCAAATAGCTCTTTATTGCTGTGAGACAGTGGCAGAGAAAGGACAGAGATCTTGTGCAAAATGATTGTACGATGATGGTGCAGCTGGAGGGAATGTTAGTGCTCTTGCTTTTAAAATGTATTTGTGAGGTGAAGCTGGTTGGAGTAGCAGTCTCAATCAGGACAATCTGCGATCCGGATCACGTGAACAAATATGCTTGTATTTTAAGGCAGCGCCTTTATTTGTCATGATAAGGTTTCCGAAATATACTAATGTCGACTCATTCGGTGAGCGTGCCTCTGTAAAACGCTTTTCAAATGGGAAGCTGATTGCAAGTAATATTTCGTTTTGGATTAAGAAGACCTTCTTGGCTTTTTATTGGTAGCTGAGTGAGTGGCTCCCATTCTTTCGGGAATACTGTCTGCATTGGTATATGGAAATGCCTGGAAAAGCGCGAGATCAGTTTTAAGACAGTACTGTCTATAGACAAAGGGTGAAGGATATATCCGAGCAGCTGAACTGAGAGATATTGAGACTAAGAAGCACGGCTATATAATAAATTGACATCACAGGTAAGCAATTGCATTGCAAAACGTAACCTTTAAGCGTGGGTTTACATTAGGCCGGCGTAAAAATATGATTTATTCCATTCAAAGCAGCTGATCTTTATTAATGTCGTCGCCTACCAACTAAGCAAATGCGATTTGAAGACACAGTAGAAAAAAACTGACATTAGTTTACATCTTTGCGCAACCTTGACTGTTTTATAAGGTTAGCATGTAAGGTAATTTCAGTCATATAATTTTAGAGTTGCAGTTTTTTTTAGATGTACATATTTATTCCGGTAGCTGAGTTGGCTATGCACAGCATAAAACATCTGTGTCATACATTGTGAGATCGTTAATCACTTTAATTTATGTTATAGTCAATGCGATGTTCGACATGACATATGTGGGTTGGGGTATTCTTTCAAAAATCATTGTTTTCATATATTCACATTATTTTAGAATGCAATGTATGCATTGTTATTTATAGTTTTGGGGATTCAAAAAATTGCATTACCCAATTTCTAATTGTTCATGGGAACCATGTATGGCCATAGTTTTTTTTTATAAAATTGTAATGTTTATAGTTTTAGGACAAGAAGTAAAAGCATTTTGATATTTAAAAACTGAGCTGGTAGTGTGTTTTATATTTAAGTTTAAATATCTAATATATCTCAATTGTTCCTTTGAATGATTACGTTCAATTTTGCTTAATTTTTCATGTCTGAGCACAAAAATAAATTATTTTACATTTTCAGCCGAGCGCTTTTGATTATTTACACACAGTAATTCAATATTGTTATGCATTTCTTTAGCAAAACATGCATTTCTGATCTTGCATGTCTTATTTTTGCAATATCTAACAAATACAAATAATTGAAAAATTCGTTTTTGATTATTTGATGCGTTAGAGGACTTTTCCTCACCTTGCAACAATATTTTAATTGCATAATATTAAAACTAGGGCCTAAATTGTTAGCCACACAAAACATAAAAAGGGCATGCAATTAAGACACATATTTGCAAGAATATATTTACACATCGACCTCCAGAGAGTCTATTATTTTTTCACAACCTATTGTTCTATTATGAGTACCAAACTTACCGTGGGAGTGCGTAGGCGAAAACACAGTTGCCTAATAAAGGCAGACCATGTTCGGCTGGTCTGCTCGCTACATTTACATTCCCATTAAGACTTTGAACATGACACACAGGTTTAAAATACGTGCTACATAAATCCGCTTGTTTACATTACATATGGCAACGCTGTAGTCCGGCACAATAAAACAACAGCATTATTAGTTGTATTAATCCCATGGCTCGGTTGAAAGTTGTTGTCCTCGTCTTATGTTTTCTAAAGAATTTTCAGTGTAGAGGAGAACAGGTCATCGCTCGTGTAGGATGAGGATTTAAATCTAGTCTTCAGGCTCTCGCTTGGTTTTAAAATACCCGGTGAAAAAGTTGTGTGGTGTGGATTGCATTGTGACTTGAGTCCCTTCCGTCCGTTGTTCATTAATCAGTGAGTTATTGGAGAGCAAGCCAAAGGTCACCCAAAAGGCTTATGAGTGCTAAATATTTTGGCCAACATCTCTTTGTGTAAAATCGCTTATGTCAGTTTTTTTTTCGCTCTCAGCTACAGCTTTGGCTGCTTTCGCAAATCCAGTCCAATCTACGGGCAACATAAATTAGTTTATTTAAATGGGACATCATGTTAAAATGTAATAAATTTGTGGTTGTAAAAATTGTCAACACTCATAGACGTAAATTCACGTTTTGATTGCAAAACCACACGAATAGCTGTCATTTTGCTATCGAAACCATATACAAAACGGTGCTGGTCATATAAGTACCAGGAATAATCTGGAACATCCCTGATCTTGACTGAAACTCGGAGTTGGACGAAGAAAAATATAAATAATTAAAATGTTTTTGTATTCTTCAGGTCGCCGTCAAAATTATGAGGATTGTTTGAGGAGAAAGAGAAGAGAGAAAACCACAGACTACGGTAAGATATTTGTTCATAAACTTGCACCGAAATAAAGCTAGATTTATTGCTTCGAAGCTTCTCTGTGTTGTCTAGTGACTCTATATTATTCCAGGTAACCTTTGAAATAATATAGAGACACAAGACAATATAGAGACGGTAATATATGGCACATAATACAATACAATACAGCAAATAATATATGGGCCAGAAAAGAAAACAATCCGTAGATTAAAAAAAAATAATAATAATCATAGAAGTCTATGTTTAAACATTTTAATAACCTAATACAACACTTTTAAACGTGTGTAAAAAACAACATTATCCTGTCGATATATGTTTTAACACAATCGACATTGTCTAAAGCGCTTTAGAAATAAATAAAGGTGACGATAATGAAATAAAAAGCAAGCAAAACCAATACAAATATTGCCATCCGCCCTTTTCTTCCGAATTTACAGTAAAATCCACAGTTATCCGCGCAATTGAAGTAAAGGGAGTCCCATTACAAAGTAGTTAAAGACCGTTCAAGACAACAGTGTGTGAATTACGGCAGTGGCTGGATTTATACTGGCGGGCTGTAGGCTCTGGCTTTAGCGGGACATTCTTGCCCCCAGCCTTCCTCCTACGCTTAGAGTTTTACCCCTCTGACGGTACCAAGTCTTGAGGAGTGCTTTTCTTCTCGCCCCTCTGTGAGGCATTTACGGCTGTAGTATGGCCAGTCATAAATTTTGTCGGGCTCCACAATGACAGGTGCATTGATATGTATCGTGCGGAGCTTCAGGCCGTCTAATAACTACTGTATTGAGCACGGGCTACAGTCACTAGGGTAAAAAAAAAACTATGTTTAGAATATGACTATAGAAAGAAGGAAAGAAAGGAAGAAAGACTTTGAAGTGATGTAATTATATTATATTCAGGTTAGGACTTTGGTATACCAACCAAACCACACCTGCAACTCACGTCGGCCCTTTGGTGGGAAACTAGTCCAACGCTTAAATAATAACCATGTCATAATAACACAAATTAATAAGCAATTATTATTATTATTTTATTTAAGACCGACTGAGGCATCAAATAGAGAATTAACCAATAGTATAGAACAAAATAATAATAATAATAATAATAATTGTCCACATTTATCAGGTGTGAAATTACAGAGAGCACAAAATATGCTCATGGCATTTGCTTACAAATATTTTTAAGATTTTATTCACTTTCTTCTTGTGATTAAGTTGTATAATTTAAAAAAACAAGTCTCATACATCACACGATCTACTTTATTGTTGTGATCTGGTCAAATGATGCTATGACATTGAATACTTCCTACTAAATGTTTTCAAATGTATAAATTAGGGGTAAACAGCGACTTATTGTTTTTTTACGTTAAGGTTGAGAGATATTTCCTTAAAATATACCTATATAGTGATATCAAATTAATGCTTGCTCGAGCGAAATTTGAAAGCCCAGAAAACCCCCCAAATTGTCTCGTAGAGAGCAACGAGTGAGAAAAGAAAGGGATATTGTTTGAAGAGAAATGCTGATTCTCCTTCTGTTGCCGTCTAGTTTCACTCAATGGGGTACTTTTAGCACAAGTTAAACTTTAACCATCGTGTTGCATTCTTGCCTAAAGTTCTGAAAGTGAAAAGATGAAGGGGTTTGGCTTGTCAAGAGTAAGAGAGAGAGAGAGGGAAAGGCCATTGATGAAAGGTGGCTGCACACAACATTACATTTTCTATGGTTAAGATGTGGTGAAGTGTGAAGGTTTTTTGTGTGTTGTAAAAGTTTATCTTTTTATTTTTAGAAAAATATTAAACAAACACAATGGTGCAAAACTATGTTCAATCTGTCCATTTTCCAACTTGATTTACGCAGAGGTGGGAGGCCATATGTTATGTTGGTCTAAAGACACAAGATGACAAAAGAAGAGTTTGAGATGAATAGCCTAGCTAAGGAAACAAAGGACAATAAATACAACTACTATTTTCCTATAACTTTGCCATCTGTGGTGTAATGCATTATGAAAATATAATTTGTTAAGCAATATTCATGAAATCCTCAATATAAGGAGGAGAAATGGAATCAAGCTTAACATCTGACACCAGTAATTGCAGAATTGGGAGAAATCTTTGTTCATCTGATATTTGAATGGTGAAGAGGCCATGATTTAATTTGCAGTGGGATCCATTTACATGATGTTTAGATTTGCAAAAAGGCATAGTGGTGTATGCATTTATGGAGGTTTTTATTATTTAAATATGAGGTCTCATTCTTTGTGATCTCGTATCCATGATTGTTTCAAGGTCAATGCAATCTTTACTAAAACTGGCTTATTTTCTTAGCAGGTCAAAGGACAGAAAATCTGTGGGAAGCTCCAATCACGTGATTCACAAGTCCATGCTATTGGACAGGAGTTCACAGGATCTCTAAGTTTGAACCTTCGCAATGCAGAAAGCCACTTATTATGACAATGCTGGACTTTTCGGAGGATATTCGTACCCTAAATCTGACTCCTACACGTACGGTCCAACACACCAGGGCTTCTCATCCTCCAGTATAGAGAATGACTATCAAAGCCCAATTTGTCCAATTCAAACTACATCAGTCCGGCAAGCAACCCATAAAAACGGAGACATCAATGGCAGTTGTATGCGACCAAGTGCCAGTCAGGGCAACAGTCAGCCAGAGAGTATCAGTGAGCAGCAGCAGGCTGCTCCATTAGCGGCCAGCTCTCCCAGCCCCAGCACTAACTCCACACAAAAAAAGAAATCCCCCAGCTCTAATGGATCCAGCACTGCCACCCCAGTCATCTCCAAGCAAATTTTCCCCTGGATGAAAGAGACCCGCCAAAATGCAAAGCAGAAAAGCACCAACTGCCCAGCAGCAGGTATGGGCTTTGCTTGAGTGAGTGTGTGTGCGCGGCTGGAGAGAATAGTTTTATCTACCCAGTATAAGATGAATAACTACAGTCGGAGACAGCTACTATCATTATGACCCAGTTCCTTTTGTTTACAGTAGGCTGTCTCGCTTTGGCCTTTAAGTGATGTAATAGGCTGTGTAACACAATTAATCCATTGCACATTTCTGCTCTTTGTGTTCAGGAGAAACCTGCGATGACAAGAGTCCGCCTGGCCCTGCGTCGAAACGAGTGCGCACTGCCTACACCAGCGCCCAGCTAGTCGAGCTGGAGAAGGAGTTTCATTTCAACCGCTACCTGTGTCGCCCCAGAAGAGTGGAGATGGCCAATCTGCTCAACCTCACCGAGCGCCAAATAAAGATCTGGTTTCAAAACAGAAGGATGAAGTACAAAAAAGATCAGAAATCTAAAGGCATAATGCACTCTCCCTTAGGACACTCTCCGGACAGGAGCCCGCCGTTAAGTGGCTCGAATCACATTGGATATTCTGGTCAGCTTCCGAACGTAAACAGCCTCAGCTACGACGCGCCGTCGCCTCCGTCATTCGCCAAGCCGCAGCAGAATATATACGGCTTGGCGGCATACACGGCGCCATTGGGCGGCTGCATACCGCAGCAGAAAAGGTACCCGGGAACAGAGTACGACCACCACAGCATGCAGGGGAACGGTAGCTTTGCTAATGCTAATTTACAAAGTAGCCCCGTGTACGTCGGGGGAAACTTCGTTGATTCAATGCCAGCCTCCGGCCCCATGTTCAACCTCGGTCATCTTCCCCATCCCTCATCCGCTAGTGTGGACTACAGCTGTGCCGCTCAGATTCCGGGTAACCACCACCACGGACCGTGTGACCCCCACCCCACATACACAGACCTCAGCTCTCATCATGCGTCTCAGGGAAGGCTGCAGGATGCGCCCAAACTCACGCACCTGTAAGGATCCCATCTGTGTGCTCAAGCGAAGGGTCGCTTTTTGTATTACCTCACTAGCTAAACTAATTTATAAAAACTACACTCGGAGAGAAACATAACGTATTATCCTGTATTATTATTGATATTACTATTACTGCTATGATTGTAATTATTTTTTAATAATAATAGCTGTGGTCCATTTCTCTTTGACTGTTGAAGACACACACAAGGTTGTTTGTTGCCGGGTTCTCCAAAGAACCGAATCGGCAATAATGAGGGCAATTTCCATGACGTATTATACTTGAAGGTAAGTTCTGTAGATTTGACCGTATAGACATTCGTCTTTATAGAGGTGGGTTTTTGTAGAGGATTAAAAACCATCGCGTCGTCTGTTACTCACGGGTTTTTCGCCATACCATTATTTATTTTCCACCAAGATTGTATGACAAGCATTTATAATGACTGAGTATTATATTTATTATTTATCGTTTTAATTAACGCACATTATTTATATTCTCATGTATATTATTTATATAGCAGGTGTAGAATTTATTTTGGAGCAGAAGGCATTTCTTTGAACTGGTGCAAACAAGGTAATAATGTGAGATTGGTGTATTCCCTTCTTCATTCAGTAATAAAATATTGTGAAAATGAAGAACTAACTAGAATTTTGAAATTGTAATTATTATACTTGGGAATTTGGCAATGGTTATCATGTTGCTTACAGCACCAGCACCTAACGACACATCCTTATGTTCATTATAAATGCTATTTTGCAAGTTGCACTGTCCATGCATAAAAGGATGAAATGGTAACGATATGGAAATGTTATATTTTATTGTGTTGAACATTTTGTAAATAAAGTGCTTACGCTAAACACGTGAAATTGCGAATTCTACATCAGTATATTCATTCACGAGTTTCAATCTCATATTGACCATAAATTAATTAAAATCTTCATACTGGGCGTGGAAATTAATAGATATCCAACTTGGATATCGCCCAACTCACAAGGCGGAGGCGCCATTTTGGAAACATAAGGATAGTAAACAAAGGAGGCACCTTCGCGCTCACCCCCATCCAGATGCGCGCGAATGTGCGCGTGCCCGTATGACGGCTGTTCACAAAACACAATAGCAAACCACAAGACATTGCTATCGTTTTTATTTTGGTCATTTGAAATTATCTGCATAACCACACAATTCATAAACAGGCAATTTAGCAGAGATTTTAGTATTGAATATTTGGGTTTCACATATAGACTACACATTCCTAAAGTCAAATTTTTGTTACGTATTAATGACAAAACTTTAATATGATGTCGGAAATTGCTGAATTGGCACCGTTTGCAAATCCAGAGCCATTTTTGTAGCCTACATTTTAAAATTAAAGCATTGCAAATCTTGTTAATAGACTCTCAATAGAAATTCTGATACATCATAAGGCCCACAGCAAGTGTTTCGTCTTCTAAACAGTTTGATATAACATTAACCTGCACCGTCGCGCGAGCATTAATACATATAGGTCTGCGTATTTTAAAATGCACCTTATAAGTGGTAATGAATAGCCTAAAGCGTCACTGCCTTTGTAAGCACTGGCAAGCCGTCTCTAACAGAATAGGCTCTTTCCCGGCTTCCCCCTAGCGAGGCATTTCAAAGCTCATTAATCAAAAACTCGTCGCTTTCAGTCTCGCTACTGATTCCAGCTCCTTATGAACAAAGCTTTTTGCTTTCTCAACTGTGGAAACACATTTCAAACTGCAAGAGGCCAAACTTTGTCCTGAGAGAGAGAGAGACTGTGACAACACACTCTGCAATCATGGCATGGATGAGAGAGAACTCAAAACTGCAAAGACACACTGCCAAAAAGCTGCAGAGGGTTCAATCACTAAGGGTAAGGACGTATATTTTTCACAATCTGTGATCTAAATAAAATGTCCACCTTTTTAATACACTTTAATCCACTACACTTAAATAGAAAAAAATAAATACGTCGACTGGGAACTGAAAACATATCCAAAACACTGAAGCAACGATCTTTAAATGAGGGGAATGACTGCTGAAATGTAAAATTAAGCCCTCTTATTATTAAATGTACCACTACACTATTCGTTCCAGTCCTCGGAACAATATATGTTTTAAAAAATCATTATAAATAATTGCTGGTTGTGCTAATTACTTTCTGATACAAGGCTTTTCTTTAATAATTCGTGCAGTTTTTAGTTCATTATTTGTATGTACATATTAAAGCAGGTATTGATCAAACTTTAAAATGTCGCACTGCTATCTGAGACCATTTTGAGGGGCGTAAAAATTATCAATGATCCCAACATATTTTGTGTTTGGCATTTTTAATTTCTACATCTTCCGAGAATCCAAAAAGAGCCACATATTGGTAAATAATGTAGTGATAACTGTTTAATATTAAGTTAACATTGAATTGGCTCTTGTTTCAGTTAAGAAATAGTTGGATAACGAGGACATTGGCCAATGACACGACCACAATGGCCAAAACAAAACCGAGTTACATCCTTTTGCTTATATATTATGGATAATAATCAGAAGTGTTGCATGCAGAACTGTTGCAAACAATTTATTTATGTTGAATTTAAACAAAAAAAAATAATTAATAATACTGTTCAACTTAATTTGGTTGTTTAAATTCAGCCCAAATAAATAGTTTACAACCACTTAACGTAAAAAAAAAAGAGTAAACCCAGGGAATCATCTTTGAATTTTTTTTTCAGTGTAATAACACCGCGTACACCCTAATTATTGTAAATAAATCAAATAATTAAGTCAAATAAATAAAATCTTTAATGAATATGCAGAAATATGTTTTTATTTTCTCTTATTTTGTTTAAATCTGGCCACAGTTATTCAGCTTTGTAGCTGCGAACTGATAATATTCTAAGATCTTAAATGCATAATCATACTACAAAGATTAAAGAGCTCCAGATGTGTCTTACTTTGGGTAATCCTTTTTCATATCAGAATGACAAACAGAATCACAAACAGGCCTATTGGATTTGACTAGCAGACACAGGAGAGGCTGTCTATCGTGGTCTAAAACACAAGTCTTCATATCCTCATATGCGAAACTTATTCACAAACACGACGTCAATTTCAAAACACTAGTTTTTTTTTCACTCTGTTCTTTTGGCTCCAAATAAAAGCGTTCAATAGCACGTTACAGAAAATAAGTGCAAGTCGTAGTTTGAGTGCTGCAGTTGTCATGGGTATTTGGTAGCTTAAGGTCATCAATCACTGATTGTGCACAATTTTCCTCGACAGCAGTTCCGAGTCTTCCGAGGGGAGAAGCCAGATGCGCTGCGTCTATCTTCAGCTCAAAAGGGGACAAAAACCGCAGAACCGAGCACTCAATTCATCACGCGCAATAATGACGAGAAAAGCGTTTACAATCTTTATTTTATATCACAATGCACAAAAAATATCAAAACAAAACATCAGTTCGGCTATTAGATTAATTTAGATTATCTAGGTAGATCTCAGTGTGGTCTAGAAAAATAAATATATCAACAATACCCCCCTGTGTGGAGAGCCATTCGTGCGTTTTAGTTGAATAATGAGCCTTATTGTTAATAGCCTGTGAATTTGAGGGCCCTGACAGTCCTGCAAAGCAAAAGCAAATCACTTCTCAGAGATCTTAGGGCGAGGGAGGTATATAAATCCACAATTTAAATCAGACCCATTTATACTTACAGGCATGTACATATAACGATATAAACGGAGCACCACCGGAGGCCAGCCGGCATATGGGTCGATCTCGATTGGTCAGAGTAAAAACAAGCCCCTCCCCTCGTTTGTTGTAGGCAATATTTACATGTTGAGCCAGAAAGTACAGTAAGTAATGAAGACAAGCGACGCGAGCTATCATTCACCGTTTAAAGTGGCGCTTTAAGAGACGTAATGACCTCGTTCTTCAACTGTTACCCAGGTGGGAACTTTATGACTTTCACGGCCAACTACTGTCAGGATCAGAGGGAAACTGCGGCCCCGTCTTAGCCCGGAGGCGCCCGGGAGAGACTGACGAGAAGCATTTTGGATCATCATGTCAACACCCGATTAACCTCGGACATGCTTCAAGGTTCTTTTCAAGTGCATTATGATAGAAACGCTATAGTGAGGCTTACACGGCTGCCGAACTACAGGTTTAAATGTAGTCAATGTATACTGCACGCGGACACTGAGGTAAAGTTGGCTTTATATTCACACGTTCAGACGTTCTCCTTAATAATATTTGCATATTCTAAATTGGGAAATTATATTAACACTAGCAAGTACATCACTGTTCAGAGTTGTTTTAAAGTCATGCAATTCAGACCCAGTATTCAAAGTAGCGGGGCGCACGTCACAAGTTGTGACTGAACAAATGTGCAAATATAAAACCAACTTTACCTCATTCACGGAAACATAGGACTCTCATCTCAACCATCACTCAGGAGATGTTTAAGTTAATTGAGAAAAAGTTGGTTTCATATTCGTACATTTTTTAAAGTGGCAATCGTGGCACGCTCCCTATATTGTTTATCACACACTGTAAAAATGCAGGGTTCCACACAATTTATTAATGTTGTCCCAACACAAATCGATTAAATTAACTTAAAACTTTAAACAAATTTAAGTAAATTTAACATAAAAAATTAAGTTGTCCCAATGAATCTCAAGTATTGTGCTGATTCAGCTTATTTTATTGAAGTACTTTGAACAAGCACAAAAAAAAAAAAAAAATATATATATATATATATATATATATATATATATATATATATATATATATATATATATATATATATATATTTTTTTTTTTTTGATTTATTATTATTTTTTTTTGAGTGCATTCTACTTTAAATATTGGGTCTGAAATAGCATGCAAGTTTGACTTCAGAACAACATTAGCACTATTTAATTGACTGTATACACTGTTGTACTAGTCATTGGTTGACAATATGATTCCACTATTTGTAATTTGAAAATAACACTTTTCAGAGATTACAATATTAAGGAGAACGTCTGAATGTGCTAATGTAAAACCAACTTTCCCAAATTTTTGCCCAACAATTATAACAACATGTATGCATAGATCTCTGTGAGAGTTCACAACGTTTCTCTCAAGTACAGTAGGTTTGTTTATAAACACCAAACGGGTTGAAAATACAAAATAATGTCTTTAAAAAACAAAGTGTTGTTGTTTAAATGTTATATAACTTACAATGTTAAAAAATCCTTGTTGCCTTAAATGTGTTGAATCAAAATAATCTTACCAGTCCATTGAACTTTTATTATGTTAAACTGACTTAAAATAGCTTGCTTAACTTATAGAATTAACTTAGAACTTGATTAACTTAGTTTAATAAGTTACAATGAACTAAAAACAAGTTGTCGAGACTAATTGATCATATAATTTTTCTTACAGTGTACTTAAATTATGTATTTATTTGTTTTTAATACTTTTCACTATTTTCTGCAGGCGGCAGAGATGCTGATTGACCAGTACTGAGACACACAAAGTTTTCAGCAAACAACGCTCTGAACTGGAGGAGTTTCAAGTCAACAAGTACCTGGGCAATTATCAAGGATTGTAATATATGGCGTTGTGATCCTGAATGAGATCCTGCCTCCAGAATATGTGAATGAAGACCTGGCACTGAGTTTCACCAACTCCCCCATTTGCTTTGTAACCACACATTGCTCTCACTGTCCAAATTAAAGTGCCAGGAGCTAAATTAAAAGAGCAGTTCATTCAAATGTTACTATGGTGTGGGTTTTTATCATGGAAACACGTTTATTTATTCGTGTTATTAAGTGATCATTGAAGTATTTTCAGCTTTTGATTAATTTATATATTGCTTTAATACTTCTAAAGTGGTTTTAAATTGATGGATATTTATGTTGAGTAGTCTATAACTAAAGTGAATATAGAAAAATCCACACACTGACATCTGAGTTTATTATTGCTGCCTTAAGTTACCCAACCCAAGTCAATCATTGTGCACTTTGTGTTAACATTATAAAAATAGTATTCAACTGTTATTATAAATAATAATTTAACACCTGAACCGACTGCAGAATGTAAGCATCTCTCTATGTGTGTCAGTTCATTATGCAGCCTCTTTTCCAGAGTGCCCAAATCAACTGTTTAGTCTTCAAGGCGGTGATGTGATTAGCAGTAATTCTCTCAGAGCAAATGTGGTGACATGTATTGAGGACTGCAACACTGTATTCCAGGCATCGGATGGAGAGATTAAACCTGACAGAATTAAAATTGTGATAACAAATGGCAGGCTTGACATTTCTTTCAATAAAATATTATACTGTGTTGATGTATGTGACCCTAGACCACAAAACCACAGGTCTTGCACAGGTATATTTTTGTCAAAACCAAAAATACATGGTACAAGTCAAAAATATAGATTTTGATCTTGTGCCAACGTTTTATGGAAATATTAAGGAAATGAAGAATGTGAAGAAACTGTAAATTTCCTATTTTAAATATATGAAAACTCAATTTTTAATTAACAATATACTTGGATGAAAACTTGGTCATTTTTATGTATTTTATTTACATTTTCTGAACCATTCCATTTATTAAAATATATGTATCTCTGATTTAAGATATATTAAGGAATATGATATATCAAGGGAACATGATATTGTAAGGAAATATTATGTTCTATGAAAAAACTCTGAAAATTCCAATTTTGAATATAAGAAATCTATATGTTTAATTATTAATATACTTTGATGAAAACTTCATTTAGTTTATGCAAATTTCCTAATTTTAATATGTAAACATTCAAATTTTAATCAATAATATATTTAAGTAAGAACTTGATTCTGATCATTTTAATGTGATTTATTTACATTTTCTTAACCATTTAGATTCCACATACTCAAATATATCTATCTCTGACAAATATTGGGAATTAGGGAAATGCTATATTAAGGAAATATCATATTTTATAAAGAAACTTAGTAAACTTCCTATTTTAAGCATACAACATTTTTAATTTTTAAATAATAATATATGTCAAGTAAAACAATCAAGAAAAGACGTGTGACCTGGAGCCTTATGTTGCACATGTACATTTTTGTCAAAACCAAAAGTAAATTGAATTTTGTAAATACATATTTTTCTTTTATGCCAAAAATTCATGTTAAATTAGATCATGTTCTCAAAAGAGATTTTGTAAATTTATTATTTTAAATATAAGAAATAAATTTCTAATTAATAGTATACCTTGATGAAAACTTGATTTGGTCATTTTAATGTGATTTATTTAAATTTTCTGAAGCGTTCAGATTCCACATATTAGAATATATGCATCTCTGATGATAAATATTGGCAATTAAGATATAATGAATATGATATATTAGGGAATATGATATCTTAAGGAAAAATCATGTTCTATGAAGAAGTTTTGTAAGTTCCCTATTTTAAATATGAAAACTAAAATTTTAATTGTTAATACACTTTGATGAAAATTTGATTTAGTAATTTTATTGTGATTTATTTGCATTTTTTGAACCATTCAGATTCTATATATTTAAATATGCATCATTGATGATAGATACTGGGAATTAAGATATATTAAGGAATATGATATATTAAACGAACATGATTAAGGAAATATCATGTTCTATGAAGAAACTTTGTACATTTCCCAATTTTAATATTGAAAAAATTCAATACAAATTCAAATTCAAAACAATTCAACTACAATTTTGGTCATTTAATGTGATTATTTAGATTTTCTGAACTATTCAGATGCCACAAATATGTATCTCTGACAAATACATCATATCCTAACAAAATATCCATTAACAGGAAGCTTATTTTATCCACTTTCAGATAAGGCATACATCTCAATTCCCAAAAACTGACACTTATGATTGGTTTTATGGTTCAGGGTCACATATTAGTGGAACTATGGGATTTTGCACTGAAATCTGGATAAATGGTTGACTCCTATAAACCATGAACGGTTATTACTGAGAACCCAAATCTTTCTTTATCCCCACTGACAGAATCTTGTCAACCAAAACATTCAGAATCAATGGTTAAATACTGGAGCTGGTTTCATGCATGGAGTCTTTTAGCAGCAAGCTGTATATCTGGCCTGCTCTTCCTATAAAGTCATGCTAAAAGGTCAGGCATGTCTCCCGGATTTGCTGTAACACTGCTGAAACGGCACATTTGTGATGTTTAGTTGAAGAGCAATGCCCTTCCACCAATTTCTCTCTTTTTAGTGTAGCACGTGAAAGGAGTAGTGTGGCTTGTGTTAATGTTAGCAGGTCTCCATACATCATCACATTACATTATGGCCTCCATTTAGGGTGCAGCATCATGCTACAGTTGTCACAAGCCTGAAAATAATGAAGACTAATAGTTTCTAGCTATGAGCTTGCACACACTAGTGTGTATATATATATGGGGGATGCTAGAATTGTGGGTCATTGTGTGTCCCCAAAGGTCTATCCTTTAATTTTACAAAAACAAAATCTTTAATGAAACAGTAACATGAGGTTATCTCTAGAATAATTTCCATATGGATATTTAGGGACATTTTATATCTTGTAAATATGTTTTGACTGTCTTCAATTAACAAAAAAATTATTAAATTTTGATCTATTTGAGTGTTTACTCTAATAAGTTAATAAACATTAGCATGAAGCATCTATTTTCTGTATTATTTGTAATTTTAGTAATAATAAAACACATTTAGTGTGTCTCTGTGTTCTGGTCAACTCTGCTACAGGGTGTTAAAAAGGCAGAACAATCTGTAGAAAACGCATGTGACTTGCTCCCAAGTGATGTCACTTGCTGTGGAGGGAAATTCTGGAAGGCATTGAGGCATGTCGTTTTTCTTCGCTCATGCATTTGTACCAAATGTTTAGGATGTTCAGTTGTGGCCTGCATTTATCCTTAATGTATGTCAAGTTTAACCTGGTGCTATGAAATCAATCAGTGTTGATAATCTAACATATAAAATCTAATCTAACATACAATCCTATGAAAAATAATTAAAAGGCGAATGGCTTTTTATGTGCATGTTGTTGATTTTTTATGCAACTATAAACTAGTATTTTTATCTTCTGTGGGTTGTGGAAAATATGATAAATGAGGAAAATATGAGGTAAATCTAATAGCTTAATAAAACTGATTAGACTTTTGGACTTTTTTGTCCCACAACCCAGTTTAGGAACCGCTGGTGTAAGGCAAGGTCAACAGTGTAATTACCAATGCAATTACAGACATTAATTACAGATGTACTTATATGCATATACATTCTATATATATATATATATATATATATATATATATATATATATATATATATATATATATATATATACAGTGCATCCGGAAAGTATTCATACTTTCATTGCCTTATTCCAAAATGGATTGAATTCCTTTATTTCCTCAACATTCTGCACACAATCCCCCATATGACAAAGTGAAAAAAAAGAGTTTTTGTAATTGTTGAAAATTTATTAAAAATAAAAAAAGCTGTAAAATCAGATGTACATCAGTATTCACAGGCTTTGCTCAATACTTTGTTGATGCAACTTTGGCAGCGATTACAGCTTCAAGTCTTTTTGAATATGATGCCACAAGCTCTGCACACCTGTCTTTGGGATATTTTGCTCATTCCTCTTTGCAGGACCTCTCAAGCTCTATCAGGTTTGGTGGGAAGCAACGATTTCAGATCTCTCCAGAGATGTTCAATAGGATTTAGGTCTGGGCTCTGGCTGAGCCACTCAAGGACATTCACCGAGTTGTTGTGAAGCCACTCCATTGATATGTTGGCGGTGTGCTTTGGGTCATTGTCCTGCTGGAAGATGAAGCGTCGCCCCAGTCTGAGGTCAAGAGCACTCTTGTGCAGGTCTTCACTCAGGATGTCTCTGTACATCGCTGCATTCATCTTTCCCTCTATCCTGACTAGTCTTCCAGTTCCTGCTGCTGAAACACATCCCCACAGCATGATGCCAACACCACCATGCTTCACTCTAGGGATGCTGTTAGCCTGGTAATGAGCACTGCCTGCTGTTCTCCAAACGTAACGCCTGGCGTTCACTCCAAAGAGTTCAATTTGAGTCTCATCAGAGCAGAGAGTTTAATTTCTGATGCTCTGAGAGTCCTTCAGATGCCTTTTGGCAAACTCCAGGCGGGGAGTGTCTTAAGTCTGGCCACTCTACCATACAGATGCCTGATTGGTGGATTGCTGCACAGATGGTTGTCCTTCTGGAAGGTTCTCCTCTCTCCACAGAAGAACGTTGGAGCTCAGACAGAGCGACCATCAGGTTATTGATCACCTCCCTGACTAAGGCCCTTCTCCCTTGATCACTCAGCTTATAGTCGGCCAGCTCTAGGAAGAGTCCTGGGGGTTCCAATTATCTTCCACTTGCGGATGATGGATGCTGCTGTGCTCATTGTAACTTTCAGAGCAGCAGAAATGTTTCTGTAAGCTTCCCCAGCCTTGTGCCTCCAGGCAATCCTGTCTCTGAGATCTACAGACAATTCCTTTGTCTTCATGCTTGGTTTGTGCTTTGACATGCACTGTCAACCCTGGGCCCTTATATAGACAGGTGTAGCCTTTTCAAATCATGTCAATCAGCTGAATTGAGCACAGGTGAACTCCAATGAAGCTGCTGAAACATCTCCAGAATGATCAGTGGAAACAGAATGAACCTGAGCTCAATTTAGAGCTTCAAGGCAAAGGCTGAATACTGATGTTTTTTTTTCAAATTGTCATTATTGGGGATTGTGTGTAGAATGTTAAGGGTATACATATATATATATATATATATATATATATATATATATATATATATATATATATATATATATATATATATATATATATATATATATATACAGTTGAAGTCAAAATTATTAGCCCCCTTGTGATTTCTTTTCTTTCTTTAATATTTCCCAAATGATGTTTGACAGGGCAAGGAAATTTTCACAGTATGTCTGATAATATTTTTTTCTTCTAGAAAAAGTCTTATTTGTTTAATTTCGGCTAGAATAAAAGCAGTTTTGAATTTTTTAAAAACAATTTTTGGGACAAAATTATTAGCCCCTTTAAGCTGATTTTTTTTCCGATAGTCTACTAAACAAACCATCGTTATAGAATAACTTGCCTAATTACCCTAACCTGCCTATTTATCCTTATTAACCCAGTTAAGCCTTTAAATGTCACTTTAAGCTGTATAGAAGTGTCTTGAAAAATATCTAGTAAAATATTATTTACTGTCATCATGGCAAAGATAAAATAAATCAGTTATTAGAAATAGGTTTTTAAAACTATTATGCTTACAAATGTGCTGAAACAATCTTCCCTCCATTAAACAGAAATTGGTGAAAAAAATAAACAGGGGCGCTAATAATTCAGGGGGGCTAATAATTCTGACTTCAACCGTATATAGTACTTGTATATGGTATATTTTGCATCATATTCTCAGCATACTGAATATTCGACTGACCAACAGCAGATGATTTTGATTTATTTTTATCATTAGGATATTTAACCTAGCCAGTGTGACGCAGTCTTTCTCTCTCTCTGTCTGAACGCTGGTCCTTCCCTTCTCCTCCAGCAACCTGACAGACAAACTGATCACACAGGAAAGATGCCATAAATTACAGAAGCACTATACCACTCCACATAAAAACACCACGGCCCACCCCCACCCTCAATCCATATGGATGTCATCCTTTATGGCATTCTCAGTGGGAAATTATGACGGAATAAAGCACATCTTCATTTATCTTTTATTTGGCTGTGCGATGAGAGATTCAGACACTCCGAATTCCACAGAACATCATCATATTAGCCCTGAGACGCGGAGGGAAATGGATTGTTCTGGAAAATGAACCTGGCTTCGCTATAAATTACACCTCTGGATTCTGAGCTGCGCGTTATTTTGTTTAAAACAGAGGCCGATTGAATTAATGCTCTAATTTATGCGGAGTTACAAGTGCACCTATTACAGTAACAGGGTTTGGAATTTAATCTGTCTGCGTGATAAAGAATGAATCTCTCCACGTTTCATTTGTAATCCCAGACACGTTATTTCTGCAAAATGGCCTCCCGCTATTAAATATGAAAAATGGCCGGCGGACAGCTTCGTTCATGGCTTTGGGTTTTAAACGTCACGGTCTTTCTCTTTAAAAAGGGAAGCTTAAAAATGGGTAATTAAACATCTTATCAAGACACGTGTGTGAGATCCATTTTCTGAGCGCTTACCTGAGCGCGGAAAAGATCTTTATCATACTCACTTCCACAGGTAATAACGCCAGAAAATCCACATCCTGCTCTCTCCACTCCACTGCATGACATCAGCTACTTTCAGCAAGCATTTCTGAGCCCGAGAGCTGATCGGGTTTCATGTTTGTAGATTGAGACGTGCTGCAATAACCCATAATAAGCCCTCCAGTCGCGGGATTCTCAATGAAGACGAAACCCGAGATCATTTCTGCAATTGGCAAATCTGTCAGCTGTGGATCCACTTCATGAGTCTGTTTTGAAAATGGGTTGATATTTTAGATTATGTTACACGTGTATTTGAAAAGCGAGAGCAAACAGAGGTATCAGGTAACTGAGCTGGAACGCAAAGCTGATCAGTAATAATGACACACTGTATTAATGTTTTTATTTGTGAATTGATGGCTAACTTAGGTGAATCTCAGTTGCATTTTCTGAGAACGATTCTGTGCATTGAGGGTTATGTTTGGGAATGGACCTTCATGCTTGTTTCCCCACGATATTTGGTACGCTGAAAGGGCATCCAATGCATCAAACATAAGCGAAAATAGTTAGCGGTTCATTCCGCTGTGGTGACCTCTTAAATAGAGACTAAGCCACAGAAAAATGATTGAAAATAGCTGAATTTTCCAACATAATTGTTAGCTCAGAAGCTACTATTGATCTGTTTATAATGGACAGTTTGGAAATAGTTTTAACGTATAGCCAAAATGCTAATAATAATGCTATTTACTCACCAAACTTGGTCCCAAACATGTGAATGTAGTTAATATTCAAGATTTCAAACAGTGTGTGTAATTAACAGCTGCTTTCTTATTAAATAAAGCCAGTTTATTTAGACCAGTGGTCTCAAACTCAGTTCCTGGAGGGCTGCGGCTCTGCATATTTTCCTCCAACCACCTTCACCTCACACCTGCTTAATAGTCTCAACTTGTCTTGAACACCTTGACTAGTTGGCTCAGCTGTGTTCAGATAAGGATTCAGGCCAGGAATTCACTCATTGGGCTCTATTTTGATGATCTAAGCTCAAAGTCTAAAGTGCATGGTGCTAAAGCATTAAGGTCTGAATTCACTTTTGCTATTTTAAAGGACAAAAAATATGTTCTGCACAACGATGCATGGTCTAACATGGTTGTGCTTATTCTCTTAATGAGTTCAGGGTGTGTTTTGAGCATGACGAGCATTAAACCAATCAGAGTCTCATCTCACATTCCCTTTAGGAGTCAGTTGCATCATGTCATGGCGCATTTGCTATTTACATGGCGGACTTTGTAAATGTAAAAACTGAACGCTTCACTAGCGAGAAAACAGTTAAACAGAGCATCTGCAGAGTGAGGATAAAGAACGAGCCTCCTCCATTCAGACTCTTTACTCCTTTACTTTTGTGGAGTAAGGAAATGGTGGAAACTCACGCCACTGAAGACATTCATTAGCCAACATATTTAATTTAGTTGGTTAAGCGCAAAGATTTCCTTCAATTTTTTGCTGCACATCCTGTTTGTATTAAGCAATGTGTAAGCGTTTGGACTTGCATAGGTGCATCACTAACAGGCTCTGCGCTGAACTTTAGAGCAGCTTTTAGTTGGTCAATGACGCAGCCACTGCAAATAGCAATGCGTCAACAAAGCACTTAAACACACAATACTTCTATGGACTGTCACACCCATGAGTGCACAAAGTGGTGCAAATGGATTTGCATGACATGACAAAACATGAAAATTAGGGCTGCGCTGATCTGAAAATAGTAACAAATCGCACCAAACACATCTTGCGCACTTCTAGGACACACAGAACCACTGATAACAATAACGAACCTTCATCTTTAAAAGTGTTCATCTCTTTAATGCATAAAATTTGTATTGTTGGTAAAAATTATAATATTATTTCACTTGAATAAAGTCAGTTATTTTCGTACAGTTTTTTATTTCTCCAGTGTGTGTTAGGCTTTCAGACTTTAACATTTAGAAGACGCTTTTGTCAAAAGTGACCTACAGTTGAGGAAGCATTCAGTGATTCAACAAGAAGAGGTAATACACACAACAAGTGCTAATTATTAACTTGATTGTGCTCGGAAAATATATTCTATGGTGTAAACACGTATAGCATTTCTGGAAAGTATACGTTACACTAATTTACAATGATAGGACATTACATAGAACCACAAACACATCTTGCGCCCTTCTAGGACACCACTGTATCACTATAGAACCACTGATAACAATAACGAACCTTTATCTTTAAAAGTGTTCATTTAAACATCTCTTTAATGCATAAACTTTGTTTTGTTGGTAGAAATTATGGTAACACTTTAGAATAACTACCCATTATAACTAGTTCATAGTCCATTGATAAAGTGCTAGATAATGAGTAGGCCCACACGGAATCTGCGCGTGCAAAATTCCACAGATTTTCCGCAGATTTCTGCAGATTTTTAGCCCATTATAAATTCTGTTTATATACTTGAGTAAATGTGTAAATCGGAATTTATTCAGTTTTTATTCAGTAATTTATTACTTTTTATTTAATATATTAAAGTGTAAGTTATGATACTCTGCTGGATACTCCCAAAATAATTCCGCAGAAATCCGCAGATTTTTACCAAAATTCTCTGCAGAAATAGCAAAAAATGTCCGCAGATTCCATCTGGCCCGAATAATGAGTTATAAATGACTTGTTAACTAAAAGATAATAGTTTGTTAATTATTTATAACTGCACCTTATAGATGGCTAATAGATAACTTACAAGCTGTTAGTAAAAAAATTATAAATGACAACTGATCTGTAACGTGTAAGTTAATATATTAGTTAAGTGTTAGATATCAGCTTGTGTATGTTGTTGGGATGTTATTCTAAAGTTGCAACTATTCATCATTTACTAAGAGTTAATAAATTAAGAATATCGCATCTTTAGAATAACACCCCAATAACATATATAAACTATTAACTGATACTTAACAAGACTTTAGTAAGTAATTTACTAACAGCTGGTTCTTGATCTATTACTAATTTATTAGGTGTAGTTATAAATCATTAAAATACAGTTAACAAATCATTTATAACTTAACTAACAGTTTTTAAGTTTTACAAGGCACAGTTATAAATAATTAACAAATTATTAACTTTTATTTAACAAGTCATTTATAACTCATTAACTAACAGTTTATTAATGATCTATTAGCTAGTTATAACGGATAGTTATTCTAAAGTGTTAACAAAATTATTATATTATTTTACTTGAATGAAACCAGTAAATTTAGATTTTTTAGTTGTTTTGTTTTATAGTATTTTTCCTCCAGTGTGTGTTAGGCTTTGAGAATTGCGGTTGTTTATATTGTGTAAACACGTATAGCATTTCCGGAAAGTATACAGTACATTAATTTTCATCGATAGGACATAAAACCACTGATAACAATAACAAACCTTTATATTTAAAAGTGTTCATTTAAACATTTCTTTAATGTATAAAATGTGTTTTGTTGGTAGAAATTATTATTATTATTATTATTATTATTATTGCTTGAATAAAACCAGATAATTTAGATTTTTTAGTTGTTTTGTTTTAAAGTATTTTTTCTCAAGTGTTTGTTGGGGTTAGAGATTCAGTGTTGTTTATATTGTGTAAACAGTTATAGCATTTCCGGAAAGTATACATTACACTAATTTTCATCGATAGGACGTAGAACCACTGATAACAATAACAAACCTTTATCTTTAAAATTGTTAATTTAAACATATCTTTAATGCATAACATTTATATTGTTGGTAGAAATAATTTTATTATTATTATTATTATTTCTTGAATAAAACCAGTTAATTTAGATTTTTAAAAGTTTTTATTTTGAAATTTTACAGTTTTTTTCTTCAGTGTGTGTCAGAGTTTGAGAATCAGTGTTGTTTATATTGCGTAAACACATGTAGCATTTCTGGAAAGTATACAATACACTAATTTACATCAACAGGACATTATGTAAAACAACTGAAAACAATAACAAACGTTTATCTTTAAAAGTGTTCATTTAAACATCTCTTTAATGCATGGAATTTGTATTATTGGTATAAATTATTATATTATTTACCTGAATAAAACCAGTTAATTCAGATTTTTAGTTGTTATTTTTTCTCCAGTGTGTGTTAGCCTTTGAGAATCAGTGTTGTTTATATTATGTAAACACGTATAGCATTTCCGGAAGTATACGTTACACTAATTTACATTAAGCCCTCTCTGTATCTCTTGGGACTTTTTCCATTGAAATCGTGCTCGTGCAGGAATCCTCTGGGTTGAGCCGGATGGGTAATTAGTGCTGGGCAGATTTGGTCCATTATAGTCCATGTTATGATCACACAAAATGGCTGATGAAAGCCCATGTCGTTTGCTGGAGTTCTCAGGAGTGCTCCGAGATTGCCTTCATTAGGAAATCTGATTCTCGCTGGACATTGCATGGCTACATTTGCCCCCCTCTCTTTCTCTCTCTCTCTTACACACACACAAACACACTTGATGATAATGGAGCTTTAGGGGGATATGTCATAATACCGAAAAACAGGGTATTTGTCTTCATGGAAAAGAGAGTGATCATTGTGTTTGAGCAAGCATACGTCACCATACGGATCCGCTGATGCATAATGTATGCACAAGGAGGGCGAAACTGAACAGGTTATTATCTGTTAGTGGCCAGAACATAGTAATGCACTTAATCAATATCACGTTCTCTCGCAGGGACAACCTCGCTTACGCATGACAAGAAATGACATGGAGATATATCGAACCGCAAGTCTGAAATCACTGCCCATTTCTTACAGGATCTGGGGCAAAAACTCTAAGTGACATTGTGGTGATAAATTCACAGAGCTTTTGGTACGTTGTATTTTAATCATAGTGCAACCCAACACACACACACGCACACATGCACACACACACACACACACACACACTCTCTCTCTCTTTGTGAGGTTAAATTATTCTACACTCTAGCAGTATCCATTTGATTTCATTTGTAGCATGTCTTGTGGGCAGCAGGGGTGAGAGACCCTTGGCAGTACTGGGAGTGGAGCGGCGCACATATCTAGTGTGTGGAGACACAGAATTGACAATGCATTTATCTTTGAATAATGTAAATGTCTGGAGAATGCAGTGGCTGAGGGGGACAGAGCGAGTGTGGGACACTCGAGGGGGGCGGGAGCAGGGCTTCTCTCCTCCACTTCATCCCTTCTTCCCATCGCTCCGCTCGTTCTGAGGCCCGCGGCAGCTCCTCACAGCTCATTTGCGGCAGAAACCAACAGGGAGGGGTTTTTTTTGCAGCAGAAAACGCCAACCGTTCACGTTTCTTCCTTTTCCTGAAGCACTTTCCCATCTGCACGCTTGTTATAAGCTTTAAAAAACTCCATCTTTCTCATAGCCAAAAGGTGAAGTGCACTTTATGACGACTATAGCATTACCGTTCAGAAATAGCGGTGGCGTTTTTTCAGTGGACCCAAAAGACATGCTGTGTACATTTTTATTTCTTCAGTTAAATCAACCTATCAATGAAAGGTTCACTTGTAGCTGTTTCAGTACATTAAGCTGCAATGCAGCACAACAGTAGGGTTCCTGAAGTAAAAAACTTTAATATTCGCCAAAGGGAAATATATTTTTAACAACAATAAATCTTTAAAGGGCACCTATTTTAACCATTTTTCAAGATTTAAGAGAAGTCTTTTGTGTCTCCAGAATGTGTCTGTAAAGTTTCAGCTTTAAACACCCATCAGATTATTTATTAGACTTCTCAGAATATTGGTATTTTCTGCTCTAAACACACTGTAGCTGCTTTTGTGGCCTTTAATGCAGGTTCTCCTCGCCCACCATTCCCACGTGCCTGTCAGAGTGTGCCTCAGTCTCTAGCTGTGTTAGATAAACCAGCCTGATCTCACGAGAAAACGTAAGTATTTTATGTTTTGCAAGTTTAGTAGCTAATTTGTACGAATTCATACAAGTTCAGTTGTACGAAAATGTACGATTTTAAAAAGGAAGCGTGGCACCTAACCCCACCCCTAACCCCAACCATCATTGGGGGATGAGCAAATCGTTTGTATGATTTTTTCGTTTGTACGACTAAATTGTATGTATTAGATCGTACAAATTCATACGAATTAGCCACTAAATCAAAAAGTTACGAATTGCCATGAGATTGCGTTGGATAAACAGCACAGTGACAGACATGAAGAAAGCAGATCTCACGTGACGTTTGTGAGAAATACTACAGTAAGAACTTCCCCAATGATTATTTGTTGTATTTGTTGTGGAGTTAATTCAAGCCTTTCTCAGTCTCTTAGTTGGCTAACGATGGTTTTCGGAAACTCACCCCTGATTGGCTGCTGTCACACCCTCCCCATGTGAAAGTACTGTAATGCACTCTATAATAGAAAGTATGTTTGCATCACATAACAATCACACTTGAGAAGCCCACACGAGTGTTCATCTTCTCAGATGAAGTGAACGGCTTGACCTTTGTTTGCAGGATTCGTGATTACATATTCTGTTTGTTACAAATGTTTGAGTCCGATTCATGTCGCATCCACGGATGTGTGTTGGTTTCAGAGTGCGTGGTGTGTACAGTGTGCCTGTTCAAACAGTGTGTGTGGTGACGTACGGTGCGAACAGTGAAATGGATGGGAGCTGGCAGGCAGACGGTGTTGTTCAGTGAGGCAAAGTGCCAGTAAATTGTTTGTCTTCTGCAGTGCAATCCTATAATTCTTCTGGGAGCGGATGACATTGTGCTTGCCAAAGAGAATAATGATAAATGAGCTGAAATCAAACAGGGAGATTTTCGGGATGCGTCCTGAGCGGCGGTATAATCTGAATACATTCGCTGTCCCCTGGCTGATCTTTGTCCCTGCTGCTCTGCCTTTAAGGTGTCTGACCCGCATTTCCACACAGCGGCAGAGGACGCGCACAATAGTGCAAACATTTACATTTTATATCTCGGCCATTAATCAACATCTAGAACAATCTGTATTGTTTTCCGAGTGTGGGGGAGGGGCGCTGCGCTTATACGACTGACACGTTCTGTTCGCTTTCGTACTGTCCCTTTCTCGTATGCACTGAAGAACAATATGTCTGCCTGTGTGAGGGCTCCGGTGTCCAGTAGAGAGTGTGTGTTTGTGTGTGTTTCACCATCTGTTTGGTCCCCTGTGTGTCACACTGACATGGTTCCACCTTGCTAGTGCTACTCGCCAACATGGTGGGTCTCAGCAAAGCAAACTGCTGTTAATGCTAGATGGTAACAAAGCATAAATACAGTCTTAAACAGATTCAGGGTTAAGTGTGTGGGATACACGAGGACCTAAACATTTCATAAGAGGAATATGAGGCAAATTGTGCTGACTGGGAACCAGTAATGCAATGAGGTGTGTCCAGAAAGAGCTAGAGAGCGCTGTTAGAGACGCCCCTGGACCTACACACACAATTACACCATTCAGCCCATTTAACACATTACCACAGCCACAGGAGCTGATGCTGAAACACTCGATGGTGTTGGATGCTGTTTAGTTTGAATGTAGCGTGCAGGTCCCGGAGGATAACAATGTTGTGTTGTTGCGATTGTCATTTATAGGCAAAATTCCTTAACAAAATACCAAGAATATGGACTTTTTCAATTCAGGTTTATTTGTATGGCACTTTCACAATAATTATTGTTTAAAGCAGCTTTACAAATGGTGCACATTATTTCATTACAATCAAAATCTAAATTTTATCAAAGTTATTAGCTACCATAACTTATTATAATAGTATTAATTAATAGTAACTTAAGTAGATAAGTACTTTTAAGTTATTAAGTTATTACTATTAAGTAATAAATAGTAACTTAAGTTACTATTTAGTAACTTTAACTAATTAACTAGCAAATGATAGCTTTTAACAGTTAAAGTTATTATATATAAACATAGCAAACCTGCAGTTACAATAACTGGGCACTTTATTAGGTACACCTGTCCAACTACTTTATAAATGCAAATTTTATCACTGTTTTGGAGCATACTAGATATCCTTAAAACTAAAAGACTGAAACTAACAACTAAGGAACTATTTTAATTTCATGGGACTTTTTATTGATAAAAAAATCTAAGCGTCTTTGGCCAATATTTCAATAATCAAGATATTATTCCAAGTATTTCTGGCTTAATCTGTTAACCATTTTGAGAAGTATATTTGGTAACATTACCCGCCTATTATTAAGAAATTGATTGTTTATTAGTAATTATAAAGCACAAATTCTGCATGATCTTAATCGACATCCCCAATCCTAATCCTAACCCAATACCTAAACGCAACCAATACCTTAAGAAGTGTTAATAAGCATCATAATAGGTGTTTATTGAGCTATAGCTATATTATTAAGTCATAAGGCTGGGTCCGAAATCGCCAACTACCCAGGCCCCGTTTACACTATGTTTTAGTTTCAAAATGGCATTTTAGAATGAAATTGAACCGCGTCCACACTGGCGTTTCACCCAGAGTTTCTGAAAAGATTTCAGTCCACACTACACAGCGGAAAACACACATCACCTAACCACACACACACACTTGCTGCAGCGTATGCACACACCTGAGCTCCAGGCAGTCAGCGGGTGCTTTGAGCACACCTCCCCAGGGGAGAGAAGCGCAGGTCGGACAGTTCATCAAGGATCTACCACTGGATCTCATCTCACTTAAGTTGTTAAACATGATATTTTATTCATCTTGTCTCTATCTAATGACTCTTCTGTCTTTTGAATATATTATTAATCTATAGGCAGTTCCTTACATCATGTTTTTATTTTATTGTTAAGATATAGTGAAACAACAGAGCCAGGGTGATGCGAATGACATTATAAAGTACACTGTTTTTACCTGACGTGTCCTCGGGAAATTTGTTTTCCACATGAAACTTGTGGCGTCTGAATTAAAGGAAAGGATGCAAGATTGAAATTTGTGGACTTAATATTGAGGGAAAAGCCTCAATATGTGTCTGCAGCCACGTTTCGGTTTTCAGATGTCTCCGTTTTCCCCCATCCACACTGACACGGAGAAGCAGGGTTTTAGGGCCTACTCACACTATGCCATCCGTACCGTGCCCAGGCCCGTTTCCCGGATCGTTTGAGAAGTGTGAGTGCGCTGAATCAGGCTCCAGCACGGTTCACTTGGCCGGCCCTGTCTTAGTTGGAAGAGGTGTGCCTGAGCGCGGTTCACTTGGGCTTTGGCACGGTATGCTTGTGTGTGAGTGCAAAACGCGCCAAGGCCCGAAACTGAAAGCGAGACGTGACTTTTAAGGGACTGTTTCATATGGATTTATTAATCATTCTTACTGTTTATTGAATGCAAACTGCCGTAGTTTATTAAAGACGTAAACCCCTCACTGCACCACAGCTGCACGCCTTCAGCAGACCTCCTCATCCCTGCAGCACGAGAGCTTTATGATTGTTTATGAGCACCAAAAGTGGCGGATCTGTTCGGCGAAATATCTGACTGCGTGTCACCGCATCCCTAAGGACTGTTTGGTGAAATATTTGACGGCATATCAAACGACTGAAATGATATAACTAGAGAAATCTCCACTGTGCTGCTGAGTGAGAGCGCGCTTCTTACTGAACAGCGCAGCAGCGATGACGTAAGCGTGCCGAAGCCCGTTTGTGGTGTGAGCGCTGGCCGTCGGGGGAGACGGGAGGGGGGACAAGCGGGCTTTGGCCCGGTTCGAGGTAACTGTACCTAGTGTAAGTACGGCCTTAAAACCAAAACAGACTCTTCAGTGTTTCCAAAACGCTCCGTTTTCAGGGCTCGAAAACTCTGAGGTAGTGTGGAAGAAAGGCGTAACCGAGCCAAACTTACGCATTTTAAAACTAAAACCTATTAGTGTAAACAGGGCCTCAAAAGGTACTACATTTGAATTTAAATTGTTTATTTAAAAGTGTCTTTTTCATAGTATGAATGCGAGCAGTTTGAATGGAATTAGGACAATCTACATCCACCATTTTGTCATGACCACGTGACCTACCCACGTCAGTTGCACCCTCCACTACCATTCATGAAATCTCTTGTGGTGCATCATGACATGCATCACGTCAAAATCTCACCGGAATTAGTAGGTCATCCTGGTACTTCTTGCGTGTTGTTTTTCGAATACTATGGATTCGGGCATGTTACTTGGTTTGCATACTATATAGTGTGGAAGTATGTGATTTCAGACACAACAATAGTTAATGGTTTGTTAATAGCAAGAATTGTTAGAGACACAATACACCATCACAAAACATCAGCAGAGAGCAACACCGCTCAATAGCGCAACACAACACACAACAGAGCCTACACACCTCTCTCCTGCAGCTCGCATACCACACACTGGCTCTATCTCTCTCAGTATAATCAGTCTTATTCTGTGCTCTCTCTGTCTGTTCTGCCATGTCTCTGTGCTATTTTAATATAAAGCTATAAACTCCATTCCCACTATCATCACTCATTCTCTCGCTTCAGCCTGTGATCTGTGAGCCTCCGCTGTCAGTGCTGATTACATCAGTGTGTGTCTGTGTGTTTACACTGCTGTGTGAGTTTTCCAGCACAGCTGCTCCAATTCATTCAATGCAGAAGAGAATCAGACCTCACATCTACCTGTACATGTGCAGCGCATGTGCACAGCCCTGTTATTATGCTCACAGCATTAAAAAAAAGTGATTATAATTAGTACGGCCTGGCGTTTTCAGATTAGAGAAGTTTTAAATACATAAAAACACACCAGTGTATAATTTCCTGAGTGGAGCAGCACATTATAATGTCGTTGATTTTTAACCTCATGAAACACAAGCGACTATGAAAGAGAAAGGCTGATCTCACAAAGCCATAAAGCAAACATGATATAGATTAAATACTAATTATTGGAAACCTTCAAAGTTCAACCAACAAACAACTAGATTGAGCGTATGTTAATATATTTATATACACACAATCCCTGATCATAACCGTTGCTGGAAAATGAAATCAAGATATAAGCGTTTCCAGATTTCAGATGAATTAGAGATCCTTTTTTTTGCAGGATTGAGGCGGTGCGATCTGTTTTTCTGCAAACACAGAGAGATCTGTGCGAAGACAGCGACTCTGAGCCACTGGCAATATTGTCTCAGACCTTGTGCTGCGATATAAAAAGTCTCTGGACACAATTTAATTTCTGTCAGGGCTGAAACAGAGCTAACACAATGGATTTCTTTCAGCATTTCGCTACTGCCTCAAACTGAGCGGCTTTGTTTGCTGCAACTGCAGCCGTTCTCTGTCTCTATCATTCACTCATTTGTTCCGTCTTTCTTTCTTATTCCCTCTTACACCGTGTCTAATGCACTTCCAGGAGGAACTGCACTGATGACATATAAGATTAAAGCAACCTGATACCTAGGGATGGGTACCGAAACTCGGTTCTTTATCAGTATCGATGATAGAAGACAGAAGTATTGATAATGCTATCGGTACTGGAGTATCATTGCTGAATAAACATTATTTACAGTAGCATGATTTAACTGACCAACCTTTTCTAATTTGCGATATTTGATATCCGTCTGCACAGTTGGCAATCTCACATGAGAATTGCTTGTGTATACCGGGAGCACGTTAAGTATAAAAGCCTTCACATTTCTCGGCTGAGCACACACACGTAGCTCGTCACACAGACTCGCGCTCACACTGATTGTAAGCTTGAGGAGTGAACCAAATTGGTTGCATTTCCAGAGTGGAGATCGACAATGTTCGTTGCATCAAACTCAACAAGTTGTTTTCTTAAGTGGAAACTCAAGCAATCTGGCTAAGTGAAAGTATCTTTAAAAAGTACATTAACTGCAATGCAAAGTTTTGACTGCCTAGCTAATAACGGTAACTTTACATCCTCTACATAGTTATGCCAGCAATCAATCACCTAAATTAGTATAACATTAATGGTTAAATAAACACACACATTCGGTTACAATGAAAACAGTCTTTTTTTGCAGTAGCTTGAATAAATCTTAAACATTTAAAATGCTTTTACATCAGCTGTATTTACAAATAAAGGCATATGAATAGCCTAATAAGAAACTATGCTTATTAAAAAATAACAACTTTTGGTGTTGGTGAGCTCACTTTCTCTTTAACCTCTTAAACCCCAGTGCTATTTTGGGATTGCAGTCTGGATTTTGCCTACCCTAATTTTAAAGCTTCTCAAATTCACATGCAGAGGTGTAAATGCAAAAATTTTGTATCACTTTAAAGAAAACCCTTTGAATTTTCATATAACACTATTGAAAGTGTTTACAATATCTGTATATGTTGTCTGTGTTATAATAAACACCTAAAAAAAGAGGCGCTTTTTGTATTTTTTTTATGAACTCAAATTTGAAAGTGTACACTTTAGGTTGTGTGTGTTCTAGCGTGCTGTAATTAATGTTGGTGGTTCCTGCACATGTCTGTAATCATAGGAAAAAAGAAAAATGTCTCCACCGTAATCTATGCAGAAGTTATTGTATTCCAACTGATGAGAGGTGCTGTAAAGCCACAGGGAGCGATCATTGTTTTCATATTTCACTATTCTTTTGACTGATCAAACATAATTCACTGTGTTTGGAGCACATCAGACATATAAAAGGATTACTTATGAACATCACCTTAAAAACAGAGGAGAATGGCCCTGAAGCGCACAGCATAAGGTAAGAGATGACAGCTGTCTGTGCTATCTGGGGCTGCTTATTGATCATAAATGTATTGTTTTCCTTTCTGCGCTATAGAAACACCGCGATTCATTCGACAACTGTTTGATATGTGAATATAATTCAGTAAAAAGAATGCTAGAACCGTATGAGCACCGGCAAGAGCTTTCATTTGAGCTATAACTTGTACATGTGTCATATATGAACTATATGAAAAATATGCAAATGAACCATAGTTCAATACCCAGCTCGGGTATCCAAAATACTTTATTTAAGTGTAAACAACTTTTGTATAGTAGAATAAAAACCAAAGTGATGCAGATTTGTGCATAAAATATAGATTCTACACTTTCAAATGAAAACACTTAAGGCGCTCTGGTTCAATGCTAGACCTCTGATTCTGTTTCAGATGCTTTAAATCTTAAAGCGAAAGTCGTTGACGTCACGGACCCGGTACCGGGTCTGCAGAGTTTGAGAGGTTAAGAATGTTCCAAACAGTTGTTCTGGCCAGACCTGATGTTTCTGCCATCTCTATAATGGGTTTGTTTCATTTTTTTTCAGCCTAATAATGGCTTGCTTTACTGATTGGATTTTTGGATCTCACCTTAAGAGTTGACAGTAACAGATTCCAAATGCAAATAACACACTTGAAATGAATGCTGGACCGTTTATCTGCTCACTGTAATTCGAATAATGAGGAAATAACACACACCTGGCCATGGAACAGCTTAAAAGCCGAATTGTACAATTACTTTTGGACCCTTAACAAGTGGGAGGCACATATGCAAACTGTTGTTATTCCTACACCGTTTATCTGATTGGGATGTAAACACCCTAAAATTAAAGCTTACAGTCTGCAGGTAAAGCACATTTTACTTTCATTTCAAATCCATTGTGTTGGTGTATAGAGCCAGAATTGTGTCAATATCCCGATATATATGGACCTTACTGTATGTGTGTAATTATAAAAATAAAATTGTAAACATAACAGTTACAATGACTTTACTCACTTTTAGTAAAGTAACAAATCCTTGATATGCTTTATATAATAACTTTATCTGACCAGAGACAATAGTGTAATTAGCTAATGTAAAAATGATGTACTTGACACATTCACCACCAGCGTCATCCCATCACAGTGCTTTCCAGACTCAGGTGTGTGCATGTGTTTTGGAGGTTGAATATATCATTGAGCATATCAGATGCACTCCAGGAGGCGTCTCAGCAAACACAGTGTTACATGACCATCCAGCCTTTCTATCTCTGAATAAGGCAGAATCTAGAGATGCACCAATACCGTTTTGAGTGAATGTTCCTGAAACAAGCAGGAGCATCTCAAGACAGCATCTGTGTGCCAAGCTGTAGCACTTCATTAATCCCTGCTGACACACTGTACTGCAAATCAATCTCACAATCTGTGTCCAAGAATGTGCATCTCAGCTGACCTCCATCTGCTAAAACAGTGGATTCAGCCACCAAAACAAACCCTCTCCTTATGTACAAACAAAAACAAACAGGCAGGAAACCACCGTTTGGATCTGAAATACAGACGCTCAAATGCACAGGCTGTATCTGAGGCTCATTCTGAAAACGTACCGCTATCTACAGTCTGGAGAAGAGAGGGAGAATGGTGCGGATGGTTTTAAGATTGTCAATTCACATTTAATGTAACCCTTGTTTGTTTAATTGTTAAAAGCTAATTGAAATTAAATGGTTCAATTAAATAGTGTAAATTAAGAAGATTATCTTTGGTGAGCAAATCAAGTCAAAGGCAGTCTGCTTGACTAGTGTACACCACTGTGTTATAAATGTTTTTATTGCAATAAGTTATCATTTAAAGGGTCACGAAACACCAAAACACATGTGTTGAGCTGTTGACAGTCGTATATGTGTCCCACACTGCTAAAAACACTATTAGGACACCTATATTTCACTAAAGAGTGTAAATTGGTTGTTTTTGCGTTATTTCAAGCAAATTTATACTTCCGGTTTGAAACAAACTTTTGAAGCTGCGTCACGGTCATGACATAATAGCGTGTATTCCAGCGTGCAGACTGGACGTCTGTGCCAGAGTGTGTCTTATTACGTCTTACAGTGTGCTGCATTAATGCATGAGTAAGGCTTGGTTCAAACCAATCAGCGCGCTCTATTGTGCAACTTCATTAATATTCATTACTGTCACAGTGTTTAAACAGCAGAGACGCCACGTTGTGTTGGCAAAACAAGCGTGAAGTGTTGCTTTTATAGTTTGCTGCAGTGAAGTTTTGTTTTCATTTTCTCTCTGTGAGAGCTCAGCTGGAGTCACGTGTGGATTAACAGTGTACGCGACGCCCGACAACAATAACTTACGTGTCTAAGGAGGATTATTGTTTACCTGAGAGCTGTTCTCATCTGCAAACGCTGAGATCCGGATTCGCTTTAGTCCTCTCTTAATAAAGACGCGGCTCTAGTTGCTGGTGATTGTCCTGTCACTACAGATTTGGTAAGTGAGTGACCAGTGCTCTTTGTTTATTTAGTTTGTTCGTATCGAACTAAGTTAACTATTGCACCGAGTGTAAACATGTTAGCACCACAACCAAACTTTAACCTCATGTAGGATTTTCACAGCATTCTGTGACCGGAATAACACACGCGGCTTTCTGACGCTACCTGCTGTGTGCATCTAAGTTTCCGGGAAATGCGGAGGGTTTTTTTTCTCTCATTCGCCGTGCGGTATCAAACATTGCATGAAAAATACACGCTTAGAGCAGTTCCTCGAATCAAATATCTCGTTTGTCGCGAGGAACATGAATGAATTCCCTGAATGAAAGAGCCAAACTGCAGTTAAAGTCCACCATTTAATCATTTGGCAAATAATTCGACTACAGATGTCCATGTAAACACAGTCACTTTGTCCCCTGTGTGTGTGTGTGTGTGTGTGTGTGTTTTGACTCTGAAACTCAGCGCGCCCAATTAGACACTCCCACACCATCCCACTTTAGTACCTCCGAAACTCCCCCCTAAACAGAGCTGGACACGCCCACTTTTCAGACTTTTTCCAAAGTAGAGGTGTGAAAACACCCTGCTGAAACAAGGGGGTTTCATGGCCCTTTAAAGCTATACTGAATTAGTTAATATGATTTAAAGTCAGTTATTTTAAAATATTAGAAAATAAATTAGGAAATTACCCATACTTTGGTATATTTACCTATGGCCCACAGCTCTCAATGTTATTTAGTTTTTGGCCCTTCATACGAAAAAGTTTGGCCACCCTTGGTCTATACCTTTCAATGATTGGCTCCAGTACTAGAAAGCTTCATTCGCCATACTGACGTTACAATTTTCCCCATTCAAAACTATACAAGCAACACATCTTGTGTATTATATAGTTTTTGGTACAACCAAAAAATGCAGAAAACCACCATTTGGCTCTAAAATACTGACCAAATGAGCCAACTGTACAATGAAATGCCTTCAGAAAGGTGAGCGTTTGGAGGCGTTTCATCTATAAGAATAAATGTTGTGTATTTTCAGTCCTGGAGGTTATCAAAGAAGTTCTCCTTCCTTGCAAGGCTGCGTTTGCTAACAGCCCCACGGACGGCCACCCAGGACTCTCTATTGATCTGGCTGCAGTGTGATTAAGTAGAGTTTTACATTAAGGTCACTCCACTGCCTCTCCTTCTTTCTCTCTCCCTCCATCCTTCTCTTTTTTTCCTGTCTGGAAGGGACATGAGCGCAATGACAGAGAGTTTTCTTTGGTGTAAAGCTCAAGAATTGTCTGTATTATAGAGGAATGTGTCTCAGTGTGTTAGCTTGGGCTTGTGTTGGCTTAGAGTTTGTGCACTATTTTACAATCTAGGCGCAAAGTCTAAAGCACATGCCGCAAAAGGATTAAGGCCGTGTTTGAATCCACTTTTGCTATTTTAAGGACGGACAAATACGCTCTGCGCCCTGGCTCATGGTCTAACAGGGTTGTGCTTATTGAGCATAACGTGCATTAAACCAATCAGAGTCTCATCTCACATTCCCTTTACAGAAGAGGAAAAAAAACCCAAACTTATTCAAACAGACACATTATAGAGGACTTCAAAACACATTTTAGTGGTGTAACCAGGGCTTTACATTAACACCAACCCGCCAAATGCGGGTAGATTGAATTGGCTCTATCACTGAGTTGGCTCTATCACTGTCTCTCCACTCCACCAATAGCTGGTGTGTGGTGAGCGCACTGGCGCCGTTGTCCTGTGGCAGCCGTCGCATCATCCAAGTGGATGCTGCACACTGTTGGTGGTGTGGAGAGACCCCCCTCATGATTGTGAAGCGCTTTGGGTGTATGGCCATACACAATAAATGCGCTATATAAATACACATTACATTACATTACATTACATTACATTTGTGGCGGGTTAGACAGCCTCTCCCACTATAGCCACTTTGGCTGGCTGAAATTCATCTTTAAATTGCCAGTGCTGGCCCGTCGTCTCTAGATTACACTGGTAGTTTATGACTGTTTATATGCGTACAAATGTGATCTTAGAATCGAGAAGCAGCACGACTGACAAAAACAGCTTTTCACGGTAGCAAAAGAAAGCAGGTGAATATTGAATAAGAGGATCACGTGCACGGTGAGACAGGCTTTCCTCACTCACTGACGAGGGCTTTAGTGTCGCGCACACAGATGATTTGATGAATGCGAGTGTTTGAAAGCTCCAGTGCCGTTTCCTCACTCGAAGCAACTGTGCCCGGAAACGAAACTAGTGCAATGCTCGAGCATCCACAGTCCTTCAAGGGCTCGAGATTCTTTGTAAGCAGCAGCAGTTGTTGCCGCTTTCGCTTTAAGTCTTTGAACAGACTATTAATTGGCCTAACACTAACCGTGTGCTCGGCATCATCCTTTCATTATCACACACAGAATGTTTTTTAACTGCTTGCTGTTATTTTTGTTAATATAGTTTATTAATCACCTTTTACAATAATATTGCTTTAATATGTTGTTGTATTCATAGTTAACTGGTGATCTGGGATCTTGAGCCAGAACAGATCACTGTGCACAGTTTTAGATGCGTGAGAATATATATATTTCAAATGTCAGCCGTTTTGTCGAATAAAAAGTGTCTGTATACAGCAGGATTTTGCTTGTTTTGACACATTATTTAAAATTTGTGGCAAGGAAATAATTAGTTTGGTGTGGCCAGAGAAAAAAAAAGGTAAATCCTTATTGTGTTGAGTCCTGAAAAGTCCTGTGAAGGAAAACTAATTGCAATGTGACACTTTTTTTAATGAAAGCATAACCCATTTGCTCATGCTCATTGAGTAAACTCAAACATAAAACAGTTAAATTAAGTAATTTTAGCATGTCGAAACCCATGCCAAAGTCAAGTTTATGCATATAAAATATATTTTCCCAACAACAAAATTGTGGCTAGTCAAAATGGCGAGTGGCTTGTAATGGTGGAAAACTACTAACCACAGTGGCTGGTGATGAAAAAAGTTAATGGTGTAAACCCTATGCGGCTGAACAAGGCTCAGTGCAATGAGAAAAGAGATGAAGATGAACACAGAAAATATATAACAAAGAAAACTTGGGTGTGTTATTTGTGCATGTGGTTGTCAGTGGTGTGAAACCAGCCGTGTTCGTGTGTTCTGTGCATGTGTGCTTAAATGTTTTATTTAATTTGGTGCATTTGGTTGTCCTGCCCAGCGGTGCCAAAACGATCATTTCTGGACTGGCAGGTGATAAATAACACTCTCTATTATGATTAATACTGTTCACCAGAAAGAGAGAGAGGGAGAGAGAGGAAAACAAACATTCTCAACTAGAGCAACACAACCGCCAAGCAGCAGGGAGTAATTGTTGCAGTATCATGGGAACTAAGAGGGAAAACTGAAATGGAAAACAGAAGGAAAAAAAAAAAGATAACACTATAAGTATATAACCGGACACTTTATTAGGTACACCTGGAAACTTTAATAAGTGTACCTGTTCATTAATGCTAATATCTAATCAGCAATGAAGCGACACAGTGCATTGTCAAATTCTCAAAAAATATAGTTTGTTAAGTTTTGATAGTTTTTTTTAAAGTTTTCGTTTTTAAAAAACATGTTTGTACATGGTCTTGCTCCTAAAGTAGTTTGTGAGTTAATAAATAAATTCAGTAGTGATGGGGCATGGAGCATTTCTGCTGTCTGTTAAGTTGTTAATATCGAAAATAGGCAGTTCCTTAAACCATGTGTTAATTTTATTGTAGAGAAAGTGAAACAACGTAGCCAGGATGATGTGAATAAGGTTATACTGTTCCCTTTGAAGATTTACCCGACATGTCCTCGAGGGTCAGTTCTCCATATCAAACTTGTGAAGTCTGAACTTACAGGGAGAGGATGGAAGACTGAACTGTGTGTGTTAGGCTACTTAATATTGAGGAAAAGCCCCAATCAGAGAGGCGAATTTCAGCAGCCCCGCCTCTGTTTTCAGATGTCTCCGTCTTTCCCCATCCACACTGAGACGGAGCAGAAGCGTTTCAGAATGAAAACGGCCTCTTCAGCGTTTTCGAAACGCTCCATTTTCAGCGCTCGAAAACTCCGGCGTAGTGTGGACGGTTGGCGTAACCGTAGCAAAACTAATGCGTTTTCAAACTAAAACGCATTAGTGTAAACGGGGCCTTAGGCGAGCGCTGAAAACGGAGCGTTTCGAAAACGCGTTTCGAAAACTCTGCCTATTTTGATTCAGAGCACGATCCAGGAAACGGGCTTCGGCACGGTTTGAATAGCATAGTGTGAGTACGTCCTAAAATGATAGAAATCAAGCCCAAACCTGTCAGGTCCCATCCGGATCCTTCAGGTTTGGCCAAAGATCTAATGTGTAGCACACTTCATAAATGCATAAAATAATATAAAGATAAAAGGTCACACTTTACAATAAGGTTCATTAGTTAATGTTAATTAATGTATTTACTAACATGAACAAACAATGAACAATACATTTACTACTGTATGTGTTCATGTTAGTTAACATTAGTTAATGAAAATACAGTAGTTCATTGTTGCTTGTCATTACCTAATGTTACAAGCATGGACTTGGATGTTAATAATGCATTAGTAAATGTTGAATTATGATTAATAAATGCTGTACATGTGTTGTTCATGATTAGTTCATGTTAGTAAATGCATTAACTAATGAACCTTATTGTAAAGTGTTACCAGATAAAATAAAAATGACATAAAATACAAATAAAAATGGCATAAAATGACTTTGTTTTGTGTAAAGCCTCACCCGCAGAGCCAGCGTTTAAGAACATCATCTCCTCGGTATTGGAGCTGGACGTCTGTCATGTTATTCCTCTGTGATTTATTACATAAACACAATTGATCTCATTTCCGTTCATCACATTCATTCTCTCGTCAGTTTGGTTCATCTGTGGGCCTCACGATGACCCAAGCCATCTATCCCAGAACGGATCCCTGCTTTGACCCCCCAGTGTCTGGTCCAGAGAGTGACCCCAGCAGGGTGAGGCGCTGGTCAGCGAAGCCCTAATGAGTTCACAGTTTCTCAGCAGAAATGAAGGACTGTTGATTGAGCCGTCTGCGCGAGAGCTGCAGGCTACAGGCCGGCTTTGTGCTCTCGGTGCGGCTGCCCAGTGTCACATAGAGGGCAATGTTGTGGCAAGATGACCTGGATGAAGCTTGAGGGTTAAGTGGTGTCACAGTGCATGTTCAGCCTCTGCTATAGTCTGCCTGTAGGCCAAGCTTGAACCCGGGACTCTGAGAACCAGGCGACGGGGTGCCACACTTGACTGAGCATAACCAGATAGTGACTGACCATCTCCAGTCAACACACAAAAACATCTCAAACCATGCACTAGGCATTGGTTATTTTAAAATACGTCGAATTTTTTAAGGGTAAATGGTTGAAAACTATTTATTTGGGCTGAAATTACACAAATGAATTAAATTAAGTAATGTTCAGCTAGTTTAAATGCAGCCTATATACATAGTTTGCAACCACTTACCCTAAAAAAAAAGAGTAAATCCAATGAATCCTCTTTTTCAGTGTACAGTGCCTATAGAAAACATCAAACCCCTTTGAAATAATAGTTTTATTTGTCATACAGCCTGAAATCATATCACACTCTACATAACTTTTCCAGCCTTTGAAATGTTTTAGTTTTAAGCCTTCTCCTATCCTGTGCCTTTCTTCAACTTTATCCCGAAGGTCTTTTGAAGGGAGGCTGTAATGTGAGTAAGGGGATAGATTTACACAGGGTATGATGATTTTCTATAGGCACAGTGTGAAACGGTTCCATGATGAACCTTTAATCCAGATCAATCCAATTTATCTTATATCTATAGCACTAGAATGTGAATTGTAGAGTGTGTCAAAGTAGATCTGTAATTGGGCTATAAAAGTTAGTCACGATAAGGCCCGAGCCCGACAGTATTCGGACCAAGCCCAACAAGTACATTTTGATTTGCACATGCACACAACTCTTTTGCCTTTTTTCAAGAACGAGTCTTGTATACAGTTGAAGTCAGAATTATTAGCCCTCTTCAATTTTTTTTCTTCTTTTTTAAAATATTTTCCAAATGATGTTTAACAGAGCAAGGAAATTTTCACAATATGTCTGATAATATTTTTTCTCCTGGGAAAAGTATTGTTTGTTTAATTTTGGCAAGAATAAAGGCAGTTTTTAATTTTTTTTAAAAGAATTTTAGGGACAAAATTATTAGCCCCTTTAAGCTATATTTTTTCTTGATTGTTGTGGTGACCCCGGATTGGTAAAAGGACTAAGCTGACAAGAAAATTAATGAATGAATTGTTGTATACTAAATATGTACATAATGTTTTTTGCCCCTAGGTCTACTGGCCTTGTGTTTGATTGATGTGATTTTGTGCAGGTGTGATGCGCTATATCTATTTAGCCTATAGAATACTGTCTCCGAGGAATTCTATAGTGAGAATTTGTATTTGTATTTTAAATGTCTGTTTGTAATGGTATGCATGTTTTTTCACATTGTTTAGATGTATATTATTGTATGCAAATGTTCCTGTTTACCGGCTTGTTAGCTGATTGTGATAATTGACTGCAGGTGCTGTGTAGAGCTGTTTGACTATTTCTGGAGGACTTCCATTTGCAACGCTTTACCTGATGAAGACCATGTCGGTCGAAACGTAGTGATTTTGTAATTTTGACATAAAAAATTTTTTGAGAGCTAAAGTGGCAGTGTGCCAATTTACTTTGAATCTTTTGCTGTCTACAGAACAAACCATCATTATACAATAACTTGCCTAATTACCCTAACCTGCCTAGTTACCCTAATTAACCTAGTTAAGCTTTTAAATGTCACTTTAAGCTGTATAGAAGTGTCTTGAAGAATATCTAGTAAAATATTATTTACTGTCCTCATGGCAAAGATAAAATAAATCAGTTATTAGAAATGAGTTATTAAAACTATTGTGTTTAGAAATGTGTTGAAGTCGGCACCAATAGCCTAGTGGTTAGTGCGTTGACACATAGCACGGAGATGCTCGCGGCGACCTGAGTTTGATTTCCGGCTCAAGGTCCTTTGCCGATCCTTCCCCTACCTCTGCTCCCCACACTTTCCTGTCTGTACATCTCCACTGTCTTATCATTAAAGGTAAAACCCCCCAAAAAAAAGAAAAAAAAAAAGAAATGTGTTGAAAAAATCTGCTCTCCGTTAAACAGAAATTGGGGAAAAATTAAACAAGCTGTCTAATAATTCAGAGGGGCTGTATGTGTACATCAACTGTATGTGTTTTAACAATTTATTCATAAGAAACGAACAGGCCACTTCGAAGTTGGAATAAAGAAATAAAATAAGTCCTCTGTAGCACTCTGAATAGGCCTAGGTACATACACTTACCATCACACCAATAAAAATAAGTATTTCTCAACAAATGAAATTAAAAATAAATTCTAAATTAAGATTAAGATAAAGGCTCTGTGGGATTTGTTTCACCACTTCTCTTTAAAATCCGGCCTTAAGGCGAAGGTGAAGCTGAATAATAAAAGAATAATGCCAACACTAGCCTATACTCTGACTACACTATGCATTTTTGATTTAATTAATATTAAGTTATAATTTGAAAATCGTTTAATCACAAAGATTATGCTACGTGTTTTTGTTGAGGAACATTATTGATCGGTCCTGGAAGATGATGAGGTCACCCACTCAAGCTCATTCTGGAAACGTAGCCCCGCGGACGTTTCTGGAGACCGCGATTTACGTGGCCGGAGGTGCGTATGGACGTGTTTAGTTTTTTTCGAGCGAACGCTAAGGGGCGGTGTGGCGCCGTTCCGCTCCTCCTCTTCGCGCTCGCCGGCCGACGGCTCGCCTCTAAGTGGAGGGCTTTCCCGATGCAACCAGTTTGTCCGCTTAGCTCACAGCGTCGGCGGAGCGGAGGCCCTGGAGGAGGAGGAGGAGGAGCCGGCCGCGGGGACGACGACCAGGATCGAGTCCGGGGAACAGCGGTTCCGGAAATCAGGTAAGACGAAAAACAGAATCCGAAAAATAAGGGCGAGAACGCGGCGGGATCCGAAAACGCGGTCGAAATCGAAGACGAGGGCTTTTGCCTTTTTTTTTTTTTTTTCTGGACAGCTTTTGCAAACCGTTGCTCGGGTTTAGGGAAGGAGGAGGAGGAGGAAGAGGAGGGCGGCCGGGTCAGCCGATCCGGCGGCTTTTCGCGCGAGAACAGCGTGGGCGAGAACGGCGCACGCTCCCCTGAGAGGCGCCCGAGACGCAAAAAAGCGTGCACAGCGGCCTCTCGCGGATCCGCGAAAACAAAAAAACGCTCAAATGCGTACCTCCCGGGACGTATCTCGCAGTCCGCAGAAACGTCCGCGGGGCTACGTTTCCACAATGAGCCCGGGTTGGAAACGACTGTCCTGGGAAATGTAATGGATGTTCTTGGCTGGTGGAAGATGAACAAACAATCCTACCTAAAGCTGAATTAGCAGAACAGTACTACGCATCCTGGCCAGCAGCAGTAAAAGGGTGTTCAGTGCTGCTGGATGCACCATCAGTGAGTGCAGGACTGATCAATTCCCACTCCGCAAAAATCACTCTTTTTGACTTCTCCGTCAACATTTGTTTAATCTACAGTAAGAATTAGTGTTGGGGGTAAGCATTGCACGAAATGAAATCAAAGTCAAAGTCTACTTGCAAATCCTAATATTGACTCAAAGTCATTAACAACAAACACTTTATATTCAATA
Organism: Danio rerio; assembly: GCF_052040795.2. NCBI lineage: Eukaryota > Metazoa > Chordata > Actinopteri > Cypriniformes > Danionidae > Danio > Danio rerio. The sequence goes on along the minus strand of NC_141029.1, from coordinate 2,086,753 downwards.
CAGATCATGTCAAAGCAGCGTTACTCATTACAAACAAAAAGAAAGAATCTCATAAAGGTTTAAAACCACACAGGGAAGAGTAAATGATGATAATTTGGATAAACTATCCCTTTAAAAATGAAAAGTTATTGTTAAAATATACTGTTTCAATTGATGTCTCAGATATTGTGTGCTAGCAATCCATCTTGTAAGAGTATCTGAGAGGATTTCTCTCCACAGAAGAGGCTTTGTGTACCACATCAAAGGCGTGGAAGTTTCCAGACGTTTCTCTCTGTACTGTACAGCTTTAGCTGAACAGCTGCTAATGATTCCAGTTCAAACTGAAGGAGTACAAAACTGTGGCACCTTTAACCCCCAATGCCCTTCAGCGGACTCTGTAATTAATCAGCATTCAGACACGTCGACATGCTCATAATGCTGCTGATGAAGATCATCACACTGCAGGAATAACCACCAGCACAGATCTCGACTCCTCACCATTACAAGAGTTCAGTTTCCCATGAACCCATGCTTTCTGTAGGACATCCACAGTAAGAATTAGTGTTGGGGTAAGCATTGCACGAAATGCAAATTCCTTAAAAATATTAAGGCATAATAATGCATTCCTTTTAAAAACCAAGGTAATAATATTTGCATTATAATGCATTACATGATATAATAATGCATTACTTACCATAAAAAGTAACTAAGTCATCAACTATGACTTTTGCCTAATTTGCTGCTTATTAATAGATATGTTACTTCCGGTATTTCTATAAGGAACTACAACTCCCAGAAGCCTTTGCACTCCATCAACTCCTGCAACAGCTGAGAGTAATCTGGACACTCTCACACAGACAGCTGTAGCTCATGATGTCCTGATTAACAGCACTATAAGTGAGGTTTCATAAACTCATTTTGAGAGGAGCACGGGATATGACTGAGCATAACTGGCTTCTCATTGGTAATCAGTAGTAATCCAATCAGAATGATCCTAACATACAATAAATGGATCGTTTTTTATGTCTTTGTATTTGGAAGAATCCCCCCTTCCACCCCATCTCCTCCTTTTCCTCCCTTTTCAGGGGAGCTCTCTGGACCTACCTGATCTCAGATCCTCTTATATGCTTACTGATCTTGGGCTGAAGTATCTCCGAGCTCAGGGTTCTCTCCTGGAACAGCATGTCAAACCTGCTATTAACGCTAAGCATATCTAAGTTAGAACTCTTAAAAGAATTCACATCCACATTGCTGAGTCTTGTTTCTCCCATGAACATTACAAAGCGTTTTTCTCTGTTTTTGATTCTTGTATTGTTTACTATTTTGATTCTTTCAACCCAGGCTTATTCTTAAAACGTAGTCCAGCAGGCGTTTCTGGAAACCGCGAAATATGTCCCGGGAGTACATATTTGTGCTGTTTTTGTTTTCGCGAATCCGCGAAAGAGGCCGCTGTGCGCGCTTTTTCGTATCTCAAACGTCTCTCGCAAGTGCCGTTCGCGCCGCGCTGTTCTCGCGTCAACCCACCAGAGGCCGCTGTCTGACTGACCGAATGATTGACTGCGCGACCGGCCAATCGGCTGACCCACCCTCCTCCTTCCCTGAACCCAACCAGTTTTACCGATTGACCCGCCCGCCCGCTCGCTTCCCTAAACCCGAGCAACAATTTAGAAAAGCCGTCTAGAAAAAGAAAAACCCACGACTGCTTTGTTTTTTTACCACGTTATCAGATTTGACCACGTTCTCAACCTGTTATGAACTCGTTCACTTTATTTTTTGGATTCTGTTTTTGTCTTACCTGGTTTCTGGAACCGCTCTTCCCCGGACTCGAACCCAGACACCTTTGTCAACTCCTCCTCTCTGCATCTGAAGTCCGCCGATGCACACGATGAGCTAACCGGACAAACTGACTGCAGCGGGAAAGCCCTCCACACGGAGGTAAGCGGTCAGTCGGCAAGCACGAAAGGGAACGGCGTCACACCGGCCCATAGTGTTCCCTTAAAAAATGAAATGCAGCCTTACGTACCTCCCGGGACATATTTCGCGGTCTCCAGAAAGGTCCACGTGACTACGTTTTTTAGAATGATTGGATTCTTTGCTGCCTAGCCTGACCTTTTGCCTGTGTTTTGATTATGTTTACTGGATTACCTTTACGCTCCTGTTTTGCTCCTGTTTTTGACTCATCCCGGTACAACCCGTCCTCTAATAAACTGCATTTAGGCCCCATTTACACTGTCAGGTCTTAAAGCCCTGATTTGCTCCCTATATCTGCTCCCTATTTTTTTGCCTGTCTGTTTACACGTTCATTTAATTGTGAACTACCACAGGGGTGTTCTTGAGGTCTACCTGAGCTCAAACTCCCCTCTCACCCTGCAAACGGGAGGGAGCCCCGGGCTCAAGATCATATAAGCTCAGGGCTTATATGACAGCATGCCAAACAAGCTTTATAATCAATCATCAGCTAAGTGTGAACTCTTGAAACTGGCAGTGTAAATGGGGCCACACATGTATAGTCAGCCTATGCTTCATAACATTATTATGGTAGTAGTTTAGCTTTTGGGAAAGATTAGGGATGTAGAATAAGATCATGCTTAATAATTACTAATAATCAGCCAACATCTTGAAAATCGGCAGGTAATAATCCACTACTTAATAGTGAAATTGGTTTAGATTTCATTTAGAAAAGTTCAGATTTTTGTTTTGTTATAAGAAAAGTCAGGTGTAATATTTCATGAAATAACAGCCATTAAACCAACATAATTAACCACATTAAATCTAAACTCACCTTCCACCAGCATCCAAGTGAAACAGTGTGTGTGTGAGCAAAAGAGAAATGAAGAGAGAGCAATACTGTGCCCGGTGTGAGGTCTGACGTTGAAAATGAAGTGTACGGGGAAGCTCTCTGGTCCACATCAGCTGCTGGCATTTTTGTAACTACATTAAATAAAGCCTCAGAAGGGTTCAGTGATGCATTTTTATTATCACAATTTATTATACACTCCCCTAGCTAACCACAGGTCCAACTGTCATTAACACATTAATTAGAATTTCCTCACATTGTGTGCGCGCGTGTGTGTTTGTGTGAATAAGTGCATGATAATATTTGTGTGCCGGGGTGAAATAAACCTTCCCTCCAGCCTCCATGAACCGCTGCACCAGTGTTTTTAATAACATTATTTTCTACACAACATCACCCTCTCGAGCTTGTGTGTAGAAAGGGACAAGCAAACCGAGTTACTGTACTTCTTTGCTTGCAATGGTCACATCTAATTCCTCCATAACAGCCTTGAAGTTATTTAAATCGATCTAGAATGAATCCTAAATTGATTTTTAAAAATATCACTGGCAAATGGCACACTGTTATACTCTGGGTAATTACTTGAAATCCACACAAAGCTGAAAACACCAGGATTGTCACTAGCACATATGGTTTTGAATGCTCCTGAGGCCTTGTAACTACATTAACCAGCACATTCCTATTTGTAAGTTTCTTTAGAAAGACCTTTAGCAATTCTGTCAAAGTTTTGTCATCAAGCTAGAGTCAAAATGATATAGGGTTCATTTATACTACCTGACAAAAGTCTTGCCGCCTATCCAAGTTTTAAGAACAGCAAATAATAACTTGACTTCTAGTTGATCATTTAGATCAGAAGTAGCTTGGTGAAAGGTAAAGGCCTCTAGATGACGCTTATTTGAGCACAATAAAATCTGATCATGCCTTGATTATTAATGATTTCATTAGGACAGTAAGCTCTGACTCTGCTTAGACTAAAGTGTCATCACTGAACAGAAATAATTTCCAGTATAGAATATAAAGTCCTGCTGCAGTGGAGACAGAATGAATATTGTGTCTGACTCCATCATGAGCTTGGAGGACTGCATCCATACATCTCTGACATGACTCAAATCACTGATTAATAAAGTCATCTGGAATGGCAACCCCATATTGTTGACGAATCATTTTGCACCGTCAAAGGCGGTAGAAAAAGTTGAACTTCTAAACATGCTAATGGAAGGTAGATTGTGAGGGAGCAGTAGGTGAAGACATTGATGCTGGATGAATCCAAATTCTGGAGGTTTATTAAACAAACAGCGCAAATGCTCCCGGACAAAATAGTTTTCGTAACCAGGCAAAGTTCAATACACAAATAGGCCGTCAAATTAGGCCAAAACACAATGAGCAATGGTTAAAAAGGCGAGCAAGCGTCATAACACAAGGCAAACGCAATGAAGGGAGAGGTACTGGTAATACTTTGCAATGATCTGATATAAACACAGTGCTTATAAATGGTGGCTACCCGGAAAAACCACCGAGGTTGTTGTGGAAAAAAAGATTCTGGTCTGCAAAATATTCTAAGTCTGAGATCTCCGAAATCTTTAGACGAAGCAGTTTATTGTTACAGCATCAGTAACAACAGAGACAAGTCATTCGTGTGTCTGCCGAACACAGGCTTGCACACAGTTTAAATACATTTCTGTGTCTTAATACTCCACCCAAATTTACACATTACACACCTCCATCAGCTTCTCCGCTAATAGGATCTTAAATCTCTCAGGTGCCCGCCACCAACAGAATCTCAGGGTCTTTCAGGGGTCTTACCCATGTTAAGGTCTTTCCTTCCTGTTTCAAAAGTTAGGACTCACCCAAAAAGTCAGGACTCAATGCTCAACAGTATATCTTGTTCACTGTCCACTGAGCTGTAAACTGTATAAGTTCAGCTGAAGTTCATAGGTACTCATAATTTTTTAGATGTCAGTACAAATGAGTTTGGGTGCACGTGCAGGTGCCTTATCATGAGTTACAGAACAGGACGCAGGTGTCCCTATGGCCTTGCATCCATAAATCTACCCTCATTGTGACATTAATGCTGCTTTTCTATTTTATCTTCTCATCTCTGACTGCATTTACACAGAATGACTTTTTCATTTACCAAAGCACACATACCTGATAACAATGCCACAGGTATGGGTAATAATACAATAGATATTAATAATAATAATAATAATAATACTGAAATCACTCAAATAAGCATACAAATGAGAGTAATACATTCATCAGAAATTCATCAAGACAATGAATTCCCCAACAAGGTAGCACCCAGTCAATATTCGGGTGAGGGCTCCCTCTGGTGGGCGGATAAATGGTCATCCGCCATATTCATTACATAGATGTTACGCAAGTGTTTAAACAAGATAGAAATGTGAGCAAATGTTAATGCCTATCAGAAAATACTGTAGTGAGGGGTTTTACAGCTTTAAAACATCTCTAATAATTGTAAAAAATAAAGCAGACTACATCTTTCGGCGGATTTCACCTATTGCAGGCTATTTTTAGAATGTAACTCCCGCGATTAACGAGAGACCACTGTACTCTTTCCAGCTGCATTTCCCAAAACTATAATTAGCAAAAATAATGGACCTAAGTAAGATACAGCAGTCCAACAGTTTGGATTTTCCTGAAATCATTAGCACACTGTCGGGCCAGTACGAGCCAGGGCTTTTATCGGGCTGGGCCGGGCCAATCACCCGGGAGGTTGAGCAGTGAGGCTGAAATCATGTCAAGTTTTCACTGTCAGACTTGTAGCTCGTGGAACGTCATTGAAACCCCTCCCCTAGAACATCCCCAGAGTCAAATGTCACACAACTTCACTTCAGCGGGAATCAGGCAAATAAAGCACAGCATGACATCATCACGAAACAATCCGATAGGTATAAAATTTAAACAGCATCACCACGAAATCGAAAAAAATGAACGCATTAATATTCAGACAGACAACTTGTGCGAACAGAAAAACCATTCAAAATATGATTAATTCCTCTGGCAGATCCTATGTTCCCCGCAGGGCTTGTTTTTGTCAAATGTTCTTCTTTCTTTCCTGTTCAGCGAGGCCTTTAAGGGCCTGGTTCGTCAAAACTCTGTCACGCAGCCAGTCTTGCATCACATCCAAACTGTAACACTCTAAGCAAAATCAATCAGCTGTTTTACTTCAGAGCAAAATCCATCCCTCAGATCACTGTAACACACATTTATCACGCACAGCTCATGTTTCAGAGCGATCAATGAGGAGAATCTCACTTCAAAAGCTTCTTTGCCTTGGGAATAGACCTCACTCACTCGGGAAGCTTGAATTAATATGATTATTATTAGAAATAGTCTGAATGATTAGTGTTGTATTTACTGTGATGTTGTATGGATCACGGTTCAAGTAGACGTGAGAAACTTGAAGAAAACAACCTGAACCTGCTGTCCACAATTTCTGATTACATGGATTCCACTTCAAATTACAGGAGTTTGGTTTGGAAAGTCTTCTAGAAGCAGTAAATGTGACCGCACTGTTAGCCATCACATGGAAAATCCGAATTTGTAAGGGTGTTTTTGGGATACTTAGGGTTGCTTTTTTTAACAAAACTGTGCTTCTAACCACAAGTAGAGAACTGTAGTTTCAACCACAAAGGTTTGCAATGTTGTTGGAGAATACTCCACTATTGCGCCTAAAGTGAGCGAGCCAGGGCCAGTCGCGTTTCCACTGTCACTTCCGGGGCCTGATTGTGCCAAAGCGGGGCTTTCTCTAGGCCTGTGGCCTGCCTTTTTCGGCCTGCCAAATACCTTAGGCCAAAGAGGGCTAAATTGAAACCGCTGTCATGGAAAATGAAATGGATGTTCTTGGCTGGTGGAAGATGAACAAACAATCCAACCCAAAACATGCTCAATTAGGCCCCGTTTACACTAATGCGTTTTCTTTTTAAAATGCGTAAGTCACACTAAGCTGGAGTTTTCGAGCGCTGAAAACAGAGCATTTACGAAAACGCCGGAGAAGCCGTTTTCATTCAGCACCATGCAGCGCCATGAATTTCTAAACAGGTTTCTATACACACACCGGCGCCGCCAAGCCACGATTCACGAAGCAGTTCATATTTCAGCCGCGCCACAGAGCGCCATCTGATTAGTTTCATGTTAAATATCATGCGAATGTGCGCATCTGGTGTGTGATAGTTTAAACTGTCATGTGTGCACCGTGTTGCGGCGCTTCTGGTGTGCGACCTGCTTGACTGCCTGTAAAGCGTGAAGTCATGTAAGATTTTACTTGTTGCACGTCTGTGTGGATTGTCAAGACATTCCCTCATCAAGTGGATAAACTCGATCTCAACATGTTTGAAGGATGTAAAAGCCTGCCATGTGAAAAACCGTGCCGATCTTTTGGTTTGAACACGAGTAGAGGTGAGGGACTGTAGCAGTGAAAATGAAAGTAGCCGCCCCCATGACGTCATTTAGCGGACCTAGTTGAAAACCAGACAGATCAGGCAGCATAATACAGAGAGTGGAGCAAAGCACATCAAATGATTACCGCCACACAATATTAGACACACATCTGGTGCTTGTATTTGCTCCTGCTATACGTCCACAACTTCACACATTGGGTTAAATTAGGCTTTACAGTTTCCATGTTCAGTCCTTTTCTTCCACTTATCTTTTTAAGAAAAAGGCAGCAGCTTTACAACCTGCCATTTAATCAGAAGACAAAGTCAAAGCCGACCTGACAGCCAATCTTTCCTAAGCTCAGCAAAACTTGTAAAAAATACCTCTGTATTCCTGCAACTGCAATATTTACACAAATATTTCTTATTCAAATCGTCTGCAACGCTATTTAACTCGTGAATTTGTTTTACACTTATTTACACCTTGACCGATTTTTGCATGACATGGCCATTAAAAATACAATGTTCCTTAACCAGATGGTTTTTCAAGTTACTTTTAAAGAGAATATTACTTCAGTCATGTTGTTGTAATGTTTTGAGAAGACTAGTGACACAATAAAAAAAAAAATTAAAAAAATAAAAAATCGAAATAGAAATTGTGAATCGGTCAAACTTTATAAAAAAACTCTTTATAAAAAAACTTTATAAAAAGTAGTAGTTCAGGTAGTAGTAGATGTCATTGGTATAGTAGTAGCAGAAGTAGTAAAGGTGTGGTTGTTACAGTAATATCAGTAGTAGATGTTGTTGATGTAGATGTAGTAGAAGTGATTGTGGTAGTAGTAGTAGCAGTAGACGTTGTTGTATTAGTTGTAGCAAACGCTATAGTAGTATCAGTAGTGGTAGTCGTTGTAGTAGTATCAGTATTAGTAGACATTGTAGTAGTAATAGTCGTGGTTGTGGCTGTGGTAGAAGCAGTAGTAGTTGTAATATAAGCAACTTTCTGTAGTAGTAGTTGGTGTAGCACTTGTGATTTATTATGATTACTGTCAGTTATTATTACTGTTGTCCTTTCTTTTTACTTTCATTTTTACTATCATACATTAATAAGCATTGTTGTTACTCCCTGCCTCTGACTGGTTTCTTTCTATATGTTGTTTTATATCTGTGACACTTGCTTCATTTATTGACTGTTATTGTTCCTTATGTATGTACTCTGACCTGTCCACCAAGTTACCTTTACATGCATACACACACACACACACACACACACACACACACTCACGCACATACCAGTACCTGACTATATTGTTGTTGTTTTGTTTTGTTGCTTTGTATTTGTTATTTGTTGATGTTTTCTTGTATTTGTATGATTTTTACATATTCTAATAAAAAAAAAAGAAAAAAAAACTCGATTTTTTTTTTTGCCAAATCGCCCAGCCCTAGCGTCAACATACCTGATCTAACATGAGAACTGCAGAGTCCAGCATTTCTAATTAGGTCCTCACTCCATTCAGCTCTTATAATGGCTGTTAGCTAAAGACATCCGCGGTTGGCAATTAAAGCAGTGTGGTGTTGGGTAAAATTTAGGTTTTCTATTTTTGGACGAATTTGGCATCCTTTCCCAGAGATGGGTTGCGGCTGAAAGGGCATCCGCTGCTTAAAACTGTGCTGGATAAGTTGGCGGTTCATTCCGCTGTGGCGACCCCGGATTAATAAAGGGACTAAGCCGACAAGAAAATGAATGAATTTGGCATCCTACTGCACAACAAAATATGTTTGCTATTGCAACCGGTCTCTTTGTGCAATGGTGGTTGAACGTGTGACGTCATGCGTGGCTAAGGTTGGTAATTCCCCTATAGCGCATGTGTTTGGACTGTGGGGGAAACCGGAGCACCCGGAGGAAACCCACACCAACATGGGAGAACATGCAAACTCCACACAGAAATGCCACCTAACCCAGCCGGGACTCAAACCAGCAACCTTCTTGCTGTAAGGTGACAGTGCTAACCGGTAAGCCACCGTGCCACCCTCAACTAACAAAAACAGTAGCTTGAAATAAAACGAGTATGCGTCATGAGAAGCCCCCTGACTCTGAGCTGGAGTAGAGAAAGCATCCAGTCTGATGTTAGAGAGACGAACAGAAGCATCCAGTGAAGGTGAGGGCCAGGAGAGCTGCTGGATTCAGGCTTAATAACACACAGAGAGTGGCTCCATCTTTCATTTGTGAGCGCCAGAGAGCGAGAGGGGGTAAGATGAGGCCGTTTCATTAAAGATTAATTAAGACAAATGCAGGGACAACACTTACCTCCAATCGCTTCAGCGCACCCTACACACTCTCTCGCCCTCACACACACATGCAGAGAGAGAGAGACTGAACAGGGGACGGGTGGCAGATGACAATACACACTCTCCAAAAGGTGAAGGCACACTTAACGAAGGTAGAACGAACATTTTCACAAAATTAACACAACTGGGATACCTTTGGGAAATATTTGTGTGTGTGAGGACAAAGTGTGTATGTCTGGGTGTGGGAGTCAGGAAAGAGAGACAGAGAGAGTCTATATGTGTGTGAGAAAGAGTGTATGCAAGTATGTGCAAGTATATATGTGTGTGTGTGTGTGTGTGTGTGTGTGTGTGTGTGTGTGTGTGTGTGTATGTGAGAGAGAGACAGTTTGTGAATCAGGATGAAGTGTGTGTGTGTGTGTGTGTGTGTGTGTGTGTGTGTGTGTGTGTGTGTGTGTGAGAGAAAGTTTGCATTTGTGTGTCACTTTCTGTGTGTAGGATGTATATGTGTGTGTGTGTGTGTGTGTGTGTGTATGTCTGTGTGTGCATGTAATATGTGAGGCGTGTGTGTGCACGTGAGAGAGACAGAGAGAGTTTTTGAGTGTGTGTGTGAGGATAAAGTGTGTATATGTGTGGGAGAGAGTTGCATGTCTGAGGATGAAGTGTGTGTGTGTGTGTGTGTGAGAAAGAGAGAGAGAGAGAGAGAGAGAGAGAGAGAGAGAGAGTTTTGCATGTGGGAGGATAACATGTTTGTCTGTGTGTAGGATGTATATGTGTATGTATGAGTATGCACATGAAATAAACCGAGTTTGTGTGTGTGAATGTGAGAGAGGATAAAGTGTGTGTATGTCCATGTGTGCACGTGTATGCATGCATGCATGGGGTATGCGTCTGTGTGAAAAAGAGACAGAGTGTGTGTGTGTGTGTGTGTGTGTGTGTGTTTTGTGCATGAGGTGTGTGTTTGCACCTGAAAGAGAGATAATAGTGTGTGAGAGAGAGAGGATGTTATGTATGTGTATGTGTGTGTGTGTGTGTGTGTGTGTGTGTGTGTGTGTGTGTAGGATGAAGTGTATGTGTTTGTATATGTATGTTAGACAGATAGTTTGTGCGTGTATGTGTGTGAGGATGAATTGTGTATTTGTGTTTGAGAGAGTTTGTGTGTGTGTCTGTGTGCGTGAGGTGTGTGTTTGCACGTTAAAGAGACAAGAGTTTGTGTGTGTATGTGTGTGACGATGAAGTTTATGTATGCCTGTGTGTCCATATAATATGTGAGGTGGGTGTGTGTGCACATATGAGATAGACAGAGATTGTGTGTGTGTGTGTCTGTGTGTAAGGATGAAGTGTGTATATGTTTGAGAGAGTTTGTGTGTGTGTGTGTGTGTGTGTGTGTGTGAGAGAGAGGTGTGTGTTTTCATGTGAAAGAGAGACAGAGTTTGTGTGTGCGTGGATGTGAGGATGAAGTGTGTGTAGGTGTGTGTGTTTGTGTGTGTATGTGCGCGCGACAGTGAGTGGAACTGATGAGGTGAGTCCAGCTCCCCCACACTACAGCACTAATCACAGCACTGAAGAAACACATACATCATCTGACAGAACTACTGCACATACACACACACACACACACACACACACACACACACACACACACGTTCGCGCGCACCATATCAGTCCTCACTGGACAAATGACATCCAGACGTGCGCGTGTGTATTCCCGCAGATGGTCGTGCATCTTCAGACAGAAAGAGCTGAGCGAGCCGTTTCCACACACACATTTCCTCCCACTGTTTCTCTCCATCATCCTCAGAGCAGGAGGTGTGTGTTCAGAAGAGGAGAGGAGGGGATACGTCACTTCGGTTCTGAGCCCTTCACACACTCGCACCATATTACTCACAATAACCATCAAACTACTGTCAGTCCACAGTCAAGCACAGCAGTAGAAGCGCTCAATCAAACACACACAGCGGCGAAAATGAGCATTCAACACGTTATGATTGCTCCTTTTAAATACAGCGGGGGCATGAGTGTTGAACATGTCACCATTACTCTCAAAAAGCATATTTCTAAAGATGCTCTTGACTTGAAATGTTCCCCAGATGTCGGTAACAACCAAAGAAATCCATATGTGCAAATAAAACTAAATTAATTAGTTTACAAATGAAGTTCTGTGTAATAAAAGCATAGAACACATGAAGAAAAGAAGGTGTAGAAAGACATGGAAAGCCCAGACAGCAGCTTAAATCTCTCAGTAGTTCTACAGCAACCCTCTGCCCCAGTGGCAGTTCAAGCTTGAATAGCACCCTGGGCAAACCACCCCATACCCCCAAACCCCCCCCCCAAACAGTCTACAAGACCCCACCCACACCATTAAAAAAAAGTTTGTTGTTTTACCTCAACTTTGGGTCAAATATGGACAAAACCAGAACTAGATTTATTAAAAACATTAATATTTATTATTAATTATTATTATTAATAATAATAATATTATTATTATTATTATTATTATTATTATTATTATTATTATTATTATTATTATTATTACGGTTGTTGCTGTGGTTATACAATTATTATTCTAAATAATAACAGAAATCAATTCTAAGTGTAACTGGTTATAGCTCGCCAGTAAATATTTTATGCTGTGCATCTGGTGGGGATTTAAGAGTGAGTAGACCCTGTAAATTCCCCAACAGTTTTCTCTATAGACATAACAGAAAACGTACACAATTTTTTTTTACACATAACAGTTTTAAAACTAATTGCAAATAAATATTTCATTTAGTCTTTGCCATGATTTGTAAGGAACTAATATTTAGCTTAAAGTGACATTTAAAGGCTTAATTGGGTTAACTAGGGAAGTCACTGGAAATAGTCTTGTAGCCAATTAAAATAAATAAATAAATAAATAAATATTATAAAAAAAAAAAAAATATATATATATATATATATATATATATATATATATATATATATATATATATATTTATATTTATATATATTTATTTGAGATTTAGGAGCACAATACGCTGCCTTCTTTTTCAGGGACGCCCATGCATATTTCAACAAGACAATGCAAAACCACATTCTCCACACATTACACAGTCCAGACTGAGGAGGAGGAGGATACAGGAACTTGACTGGCCTGCCTGCAGTCCTGACCTGTCTCCTATAGAGAATGTGTGGTACATTTTGAAGCGCAAATATATATATATAAATATATACACACACACATATATATATACAGTTGAAGTGAGAATTATTAGCCCCCTTAAAATTTTTTCTTTCTTTTTTAAATATTTTCCAAATAATGTTTAACAGAGCAAGGAAATTTTCACAGTATGTCTGATAATATTTTTTCTTCTCGAAAAAGTCTTATTTGTTTTATTTCGGCTAGAATAAAAGCAGTTTTTAATTTTTTAAACACCATTTTAGGGACAAAATTATTAGCCCCTTTAAGCCATTTCTTTTTCTGATAGTCTACAGAACAAACCATCACACAATATCTTGCCTAATTACCCTAACCTGCCTAGTTAACCTAATTAACCTAGTTAAGCCTTTAAATGTCACTTTAAGCTGCATAGAAGTCTTAAAAATGTCTAGTAAAATATTGTTTACTTTCATCATGGCAAAGATAAAATAAATCAGTTATTAAAGATGAGTTATTAAAACTATTATGTTTAGAAATGTGTTAAGAAAATCTTTTCTCTGTTAAAAAGAAATTAGGGGAAAAAACAAACAAGCAGTCTAATAATTCAGGGGGGCTAATAATTCTGATTTCAACAGTATATATATAAGTTTATCAGGAATTTGACACTGTAACACTGTTTTAAAAACTGAAAGCATACTTATAAAGGATTTCCCTTCATTACAGATGTTCAGAGATCTTCTGCAGATTTTTAATACCATTATAGCTCTGTTATATAATGAAAGTTTGAAATATTGAAAAATAATGCACACTACATAGCAAGGAAAGCACTGACAGCCGAGAGCAGTTGGAAATTGGTTTGATCAAATGTTATAGTATGAAAAAAAAAATCATTATATTGTAGACTTTGAATATGCAAAATAACAATCTGCTAAAAAGCATTGAGGTATCTGAAAGTACTGTTTACTGCTTTGTATTCTAAATATATCTATTACATTTTATTTAGCAAGAGGCTGGATTGACAACACACAAAATTTGATTAAAACCCCCTATATGGTCATTTATCAGCGAAGAGCTGCAATATAATGACTGATTTAAATCTGTAATAAAACAAGATGAATGCCCCTCTGCTTCACACGCATTTGAATGCTAGCTGCAAATCCAGTTCATTTGCACGCGTGGCTCCAAATGAGTTTCCAAATCAGTAACTCGATTAATTTGATTTCGTAAGGTTTCAGGTGTTGTGTTTGCTTTGATATTTTTTTTTTGTCTAGTTGAAAACAATCTTGTTGGCACGGTGCGTGTGTGGAGCTCGACACAATAACAGCCAACACTCGGAGGCATTCGGCAAACAAACACCTGAGAAGAAAAAGAGTTTACACAGCCTGATGAATCATACGGGCGCTGGAGCACGTCTGATATGCAGCATTTGTTTTAGTTTCGTTTGTCTGCTCATGCTCATTTGAGTTGTGCAGCAGGGCATGTAATGATACACTGAACACCTTCTGATTGGATGATTTCACAGCACGAGGAGGGCAGAAGCACGGCTGGGTGTTTGTGAACCCAAAAAAACAATGAATACTAGCAAAGGAGTCCTGTTGGCCTTGAATGAAGAGACAAAGTTGACATTAGGGCTGTGAAATATAATGTTTCAGCATCAATATTGCAATGTGCAAATCGGCAATAGTCAAGTTGTGTTTGTAATTTATCACAGTTAAGTACACGGGATTTGTGGGTTGTTGCAAGGTTTAACTTTAATCTCATAGTGTGAAATATTTTTATTTGTATGTTTTTAAGGCATGCGAGTAAGATATGATGGAAATTTAAACCATTTGGGCTCAAGAAATTATTAAGTTTTCCATTATAACAAAGGATAATCGCGAATTTGAAATAAAAAGTACGTTTTGACATGGCCACTTTATTAGGTACACCTGTATAACTGCACGTTAACGCTAAGTTCTAATCAGCCAATCACATGGCAGCAACTCAATGCATTTAGGCATGTAGACGTGGTCAAGACGATCTGCTGCAGTTCAAATCGAGCATCAGAATGGGGAAGAAAGGGGATTTAAGGGACTTTGAACGTGGCATGGTTGTTGGTGCCAGACGGGCTGCTCTGAGTATTTCAGAAACTGCTGATCTACTGAGATTTTCACGCACAACCATCTCTAGGTTTTACAGAGAATAGTCTGGAAGAGAGAAAACATCCAGTAAGCGGCAGTTCTGTGGGCGCAAATGCCTTGCTGATGCCAGAGGTCAGAGGAGAATGGCCAGACTGGTTCCAGCTGATAGAAAGGCAACAGTAACTAAAATAAGCACTCGATACAACCGAGCTCTGCAGAAGAGCATCTCTGAACACACAACATGTCCAACCTTGAGGCGGATGGGCTACAGCAGCAGAAGACCACACCGGGTGCCGCTCCTGTCAGCTAAGAACAGAAAACTGAGGCTACAATTCACACAGACTCACCAAAACTGGACAATAGAAGATTGGAGAAACGTTGCTGCTCTGATGAGTCTCGACTTCAGCAACATTCAATTTGGACCACCACGGGTCAGGTCAGGTCAGAATTTGGCCTCAACAACATGAAAGCATGGATCCATCCTGCCTTGTATCAGCGGTTCAGGCTGCTGGTGGTGTAATGGTGTGGGGGAGATTTTCTCGGCACACTTTGGGTCCATTAGTACCAATTGAGCATCAACGCCACAGCCTACCTGAGTATTGTTGCTGACCATGTCCATCCCTTTATAACCACACATCTTCTGATGGCTACTTCCAGCAGGATAATGCAGCATGTCATAAAGCTCAATCATCTCAGACTGGTTTCTTGAACATGACAATGAGTTCACTGTACTCAAATGGCCTCCACAGTCACCAGAGCTCAATCCAATAGAGCAGCTTTGGGATGTGGTGGAACGAGAGATTGGCATCATGGATGTGCAGCGGACATATCTGCAGCAACTGTGTGATGCTATCATGTCAATATGGACCAGAATTTCTGAGGAATATTTATAGTAGCTTGTTGAATCTCTGCCATGAAGGATTAAGGCAGTTCTGAAGGCAAAAGCGGGTCCAACCCGGTACAGAACTTGCCTTCAGGAAGGTTGCTGGTTCAAGTCCCTGCTCGGCCACTTGGCATTATAAGTGTTTCCCAGTACTAGGTTGTGGCCAGAAGGGAGTAAAAACATATCCTGGTTGCTGGTATGTAATAGTTGGCGGTTCATTCTGCTGTGAAAACCCTAAAAAAATGCACTAAGTAAAGGAAAATTAATTACTGAAGCGGCGACGTGCATTCTTGGATAAGAAAACATTTTTTTTAACAATTTATTGCAATTTTGGCAGGTCGCAGGCAAACAATGTGGAGTTTTTTTTTTTCTCTCCGCTCTGTCACTTCCCTGTGTTGCAAGTTTACGCGAGTTAAATTATATTTGTCCAATCATGACTCAGTTCTGCAGCACATTTGAATTTTTTGCAGCCAGTAACCTTAAAAACGTGAAAATTCAATGAATCTTTTTGTTCAGTGTGAAAGAGCAGCTGAAAGCAGTGACACACAGTGAACACGAGCGGTGTAAAAGAGCTGGTCAGCTCCGGTAAATGACCCAGACGGGTTAGATGGAGGACAAGCGTGAGTGTGTATGACTGCTGCGTGAAAACACTCGCACCGCAGCCAAACAGCATCTCAGGAACGCCTGAGATAAACAAATATTATCGCTGGCAACGGTGGCGCTGTGTCCAGATACTAAGAGATACTGTCATGGAAGCAGGCAGCAAACACACACACACACACACACACACACACATGCTCGCAATCACACACACCACCAAGAGACCTAGGAAATTCACTCAGTGAAAAAAATGCTGGGTTCCACACGTTCCTTCATGTTGTCCCAACACAAATCAATTCGGTTAACTTCATTGCTTTTACAAATTTAGGTTGATTGAACATAAAACAATGACGTAGTGCCCAAAAAACTCAACAATTGTGTTGATTCAGCTTAATTTAAATAAGTAGTTTGAACTAGCAGCAACAATATTTTCTGAGTGCAAGTACAGTCAAAAATTTGTAGACAAAAGGTCAAGACAACAAATATATTTATGTTCCTTTAATCTAAAATTAAGTTTAGCTATTACTATTTTAGTCTGTTTGATTGATGTAAATCGAGATTACTAGAAATTCATTAATTTTCCTTCAGCTTAGTTCCTTATTTATCAGGGGTCGCCACAGCAAAATGAACCGCCAACTATTCCAGCATATGTTGCACTTTCAGCTGCAACCCTGCACTGGGAAACACCCATACACTCTCACGTTCACACACACACCACGGCCAATTTTAGTTTACCCAATTCCCCTATAGCACTTGTGTTTGGACTGTGGGGGAAACCGGAGCACCCACGCCAACACAGGGAGAACATGCAAATTCTACACAGAAACGCCGACTGGTCCAGCCGGGACTCAAACCAGCGACCGTCTTGTGTCATGTGACCGATCAGCTTCAGCTTGTATGGAATATTTCGGTAGACTATCTCAGACGATCACAGAACACTCAAACACTGCAGTGAATTTTCAACATTAAACTTGTATCAGAGCGACAGCAATGTTTTGTCATCCTGTGTGAAATCGGCTGATGATCGTCTAGTAACCTTTGAACCATCAATCCCCCCTGCCCAGTCAAATTGTCAAGTGTTAATCCGTCCGCGGTGATAGAAAGGTTGGGGACCACTGGGCTAGATCACTGGTGGGTATTTTACTGGATACTTTTTAAGATCTAAGCTAAAAGTGACATTTAAAGGCTTAACTAAGTTAATTAGGCAAGTTATTGCATAACAGTGGTTGCCCAAATATAAAAACTGCTTTTATTCCAGCCTAATAAGTTTGTTTATAAACTAACTTTCGGGAGGATCGCGTGCTTATGATTGCTTGCAGCCGGTCCCATATTATTCAATTCATGATTCACCAATCAGACAATTCCTAAGCCACTATAAACACCCTAAGTTCTATGTCACAGCCATCTTCGTTTTGAAGAATCCCCCTTTTCTCCCCTACTTCTCCTCCTTTACTAGATGGGCGGCACAGTGGCCTCACAGCAAGTACGTCACTTGTTCTAGTCCTTATCAAGCCAGCTGACGTTTCTGTGCGGAGTTTACACGTACTCCCCATCCTCACGTGGGTTTCCCCCGGGTTTCTCCCACCGTCCAGAAACGTGCAACTTAAGTTAATTGACTGATCCAAATCCGCACTATAGACATGCTCCCAGTAAGTAGTCATCTCTTAAAGAGCAATCACTATCTGTTCATTACCAACTACAGCAGGGGAGTTCTCCAGATCTACCTGAGCTCAAACTCCCCTCTCGTCCTGCAAAGAGAGAAAGCTCTGGGCTCGAGGATCTTCTGAGCACAGGGCTCTCTACCGGGACAGTATGCCAAACAATTAACAAACACATTTGGTAATGCTCAACTTAATTTTTTTGTTTAAATTCATCCCATATTAATTGCTTGCAACCACTTTCTAAATGAGTAAAACCAATGACTAATTTATTCCTGTGTGTGAAAAGTCATGCTAAGCTTCATTTAAGAAAAATTTTAAAAATTGCACAAGAGGGCGAATCATTTTGACTGATTAATCACGAATAACAACATATCGCAACGTCAGTTTATTTTCCTGATAATGCACAGCCTTACTTCATAGTAAAAATCACTTTCACACAGCGTGATTTCACACACCTCGATGATTAATGAAGGGCCTGCTTCTCGTCTGGACACTCAGAAGGCATCTTTCCATTTGCATACGCAGCATTCAGCCGGACTGCATTAAATGACAGCTTTAAAAGCCCCTCAGAGTGGAGGCAGTGAAGGGCAGTAAGTCAGCAGTGAGGCAGGGCAGTTCCTGAGCGCGTGATAATTAATGTATGCCTCCAAACCATGAGGCGAAACCCGCCAGAGTACAGCTGGAGAATAAAAAAAAGAAAAAAAAAACTCCTCAGCGACTGAACCCACTGCTGCTGCACGGTAACACATTTATTTTTAGTTCGCACACCTATTTCGCAGCCCCCCTGGAGGAGGATGGCGATGTGTTTGAGGTCGTAAGTATTGTGAAGCGGAAAACAAAAGTGTTGAGGTAAAACCAACATTTATAGATGTATACAGTATACATTTTTAAAGTGTGCTTCACACAGGTGAGTGGGCCTGACAAACCACCTATAGAAAACACACCCTTGTATCTCTCTGACGCTTAAACTTACACTTGCACCAGTTTTTGCACATTTGACACATTCCTACAATATATCTATATCTCTTTAAATAAAAATAAAAAAATTGTGCATTTATGAAGTGTGCCTCACACAGGTGA
This sequence comes from Danio rerio, assembly GCF_052040795.2. Lineage (NCBI taxonomy): Eukaryota > Metazoa > Chordata > Actinopteri > Cypriniformes > Danionidae > Danio > Danio rerio. Next base: position 2,067,814 of record NC_141029.1, on the reverse strand, counting down.
GTGGGCTTGACAAACCACCGGTAGAAACACTTTTCTTTGTTAAAAATAGCATGCTTAATGTGTACAGTTGAAGTCAGAATTATTAGCCCCCCTTTCATTTTATTTTCTTTAAATATTTCCCAAATGATGTTTAACAGAGCAAGGAAATTTTCACATTATGTCTGATAATATTTTTTCTTATGGAGAAAGTCTTATTTGTTTTATTTCAGCTAGAATAAAAGCAGTTTTTAATTTTTTAAAAACCATTTTAAGGTCAATATTATTAGCTCTTTAAGCTATATATTTTTCATAGTCTACAGAACAAACCATCGTTTTACAATAACTTGCCTAATTACCCTAACCTGCCTAATTACCTTAATTAACCTAGATAAGCCTTTAAATCTCACTTTAAGCTGCATAGAAGTGTCTTGAAAAACATCTAGTAAAACATTATTTACAGTCATCATGGCAAAGATAAAATAAATCAGTTATTAGAGATGAGTTATTAAAACTATTATGATGAGAAATGTGTTGAGAAAATTTCTCCGTTATACAGAAATTGCAGGCTAATGATTGAAGATAGTAGAATTAAAATAGTAGAAACACTATTACCTGAAAACTCCATCCTATCAGCTTTACAGTGAATGGCTTTAATCAATTTCATACTGAACTTTAAACACTGGAAGTCTTTTATCCACTCTTCGAAAAGTGTAAATGCTGGATTAACATTCATTACATGATCACTAATCAGATGTGCCATTATTTGTAACTTTAGGTGGTTTCTAAAACTAAATCTGCCAGTGTTGTTTTCATTCTCTTGTATCCAGACCTTTAGATTTTCGCGGCTGTAGCTCCCTGTCATCGGAACTGAGTGATTGACAGCTGATATTAACCAATCCATTCGCGTTCTGTTCTAGCGCAGCGGGCCAATAAGAAGAGTTTGAAGGCGGGACAGGCATTGCGGGCTTTGTTTACTGCAGCAAGTTGACACGTGAACCGTTTTAAACCATTCCTGAGCGCTGCGTTTGGTGTTTTTAGGTGCAAAGATGCTTAATGCAAGAATGCCTTCTAATTCTGCGCATGTGGTGAACAATTTGCTATGAAAACTGGTCGCAGGACTTTTTTTTTTATGCACTCGCACAAATGCTGCCAAATATATTTTGAGGTTGCATAGATAAAAATCTGGGCGCATATGCGATCAAAACTGTCACAATTTCAAGCCCTGCCTCCTTACTCTAGCATTTAATTCTCTGACCCCTAACAGTTGCTTTGTATACTTAGCACTTCTTATTTGTGTTGCCTCTTCTTGTTGAATTGATGAATGTCTCCTTAATTGGACAAAGGTGTCTGCTAAATGTAAATGTAAAGCGAGCTGTATTTTTGGATCTTAAGATGAAGACACGCAATGCGATTGTTCTGACGACGAGATCTGGCTCCGTCCCTCAGTCTGTCTGAAGCCAAACAAACTTCAGGGGGAAGGCCTCAAGATTGATCGCCGTGCATTTATTTAAACAAACACGAAGCGTATGAATCAAGGTAATTCCTCTGATGTGGCCTGAAAAGCCGGTGGAGTGCGTTCCTCATGAATCAGCAGAAGAGAGGTGCCGGGCCTGTCGCAGAATCGCAGAATGATATAAATCATGTAATTATGGTGTCAGTGTGGCGTTTAGACTCCTGATCAGACAGATAACAACCCTGCTGCGTCTCTGCACTAAACTACGAGAGTTTAAACATGGAGGCTTTGCAAAAAACACACACATGCACAAACACATTGTTGTATATATGATTTACAGGGACGCTCAATAGGTGTACAGCACTTAAACTGCTTCTAATATGGATATATTATAAGTAAAACCCCATGTTACTATATAGCTTTGTGTCCCTGTAAACCACATAAACATAAACACTCTTTCTCTCTTATTCTTCTCTTATTTAATTATTTTCCTTCTCTACTACCCTGCGGGAACATCACAAATAACTAAGGGTGCCACGATCCTCCAAATCCTCGATTACATTACATTTTTGATTCTAAAGGCACGATACGATTCGATTTTCGATTATGAATAATTAATTAATTAATGACCAATTAATTATTTGTAGCCTACTGTTTAAACTACCTGACCTGCATGGTCTTTGTTTTACCCATAAACAAATCATACAGTAAATGAATAAAGGCAAGTTACACACAATCACCACCTGTCAATCACTTTTTCTGCGGGACTCGTGAATAGGCAGTGATCTGTGTCGTTATAATGACGTCGAACCAAAAAAAAGACTCACAACCAACAGGAACCAGCCAACAGTATCTGAGGTGTTCGCTAAAATGACAAAGTACAAGTGAGTGAAAGATTGAAGCTGTCCTCTGACTGCCTGGACCTGCTGTCTCGAGCGCATGGCTGTGTGTGCGTCTGTGTCTGTGTGGTCACGTGATGTGCATTTTCAGAGGTAGAGAGGAAGGAGGGCTGCTCAGAAACGCTACACGCCACTGTGGATGTCAAATCGTTGTCGTTCTAAAATGCCATTTAAAAACAAAGACAGTGTAAACAGGGCCTGAGTGTGTACTTTTCACCTGCGGATTTGCAACGGGGGCGGGCGGAGGATCGCGATGCCGGTGTTGTCTATCGGACGAACCGTACGTAATACGTACATAGCAGAGCTTGCAAAACTGTGTTTTTTTTTTTGTCGACAACACAAACGTTGTCAACATAACTCACTGGAAATCCAAAATGCTTAAACACCGGCGACTTCATTGAAAGAGGAGAGGGTTTAAGCGCTGTCGACGGGTCTCCTGCTTCTGCAGTTTAACAAGCACTTCAACAAGCCTGTTTTTTCCCGCTTGGCAAGCCAAGCTGACGTGACATGGGGGCGTGGCAGCATCGACGATTCTATTTGTTGATTCAATAATCGAAATTAAGCATAAATTTCGATTGATTTCGATAAAAAATCAAAATCGTGACACCCCTACAGATAACTGACAGAAATGTACCGTGTACAAAATGAATATAAATACATACATGCATGCACATACAACCATAATTAAAGAAAATAAATTATAGTCTCTGTCAAGGACATAAAGCATTAACTTGACTTAGTATGCTGTGTATTATATTTGCATCCAACATAAAAGTTTGTATAATGTATGTGCACTCTGTTTATACTGTACATACACTCGCCGGCCTCTTGTGATGTTTTATGTAAACATAACCTGTTTAATTTTGATGTTTTATTCAATTTAGTTATCTTAAATTGGTTTTTAAATGTTTAAATAATCATGTTCCAATCCTGTTTTCTGAGCTTATCAATCGGCATCTAACCTCCCACAGAGTTACCCGGGCAACTGCTAACGGTGACTGTCTAGTGCCAAAGTGTAAGACCTCGTTTGGTCAATCTGTCTTCTCTGTAAAGGGAGCCAAACTGTGGAATGATTTACCGGTTAGCTTAAAATCAGAAAGTAATCTAAATATTTTTAGTAGTGCTCTTAAAAAGTGGTTAAAAACAAAACAGCAGTGTTTGCACAAATAGTCTACGGTTAGTTGGTAGGATCATGTCGCCTTTGCTTTTGCCAGCAGTAATTTATGTAAAGAATTGTAATGTTATGTATGTTTTATTATATTTCTATTTTGTCAATTTTAAGCCTCCTGTGGACAGGTGTTGAGAATTAGCAAGTTTGCTAAAACACTTAAACAAATGCATTTGGTTGTCCAGTGTAATTGTGAAGTCCATGTCAAATAAATAAATAAATACATAAATCTGTATTAGGCACACCTGTCCAACTGCTCGTTAATGCAAGTTTCTAATCAGCCAATAACATGGCAGCAACTCAATGCCTTTAGGCATGAAGACTTCGATCTGCTGCAGTTCAAAGTGAGCATCAGAAAGGGGATTTAAGGTACTTTGAATGTGGCATGGTTGTTGGTGCCAGACAGGCTGCTCTGAGTATTTCAGAAACCGCTGATCTACTGGGATTTTCACGCACAACTATCTCTAGGATTTACAGAGAATGGTCTGAAAATATCTAGTGAGCGGCAGTTCTGTGGGCGCAAATGTCTTGTTGATGGTCAGAGGTCAGAGGAGAATGGCCAGACTGGTTCCAGCTGATAGAAAGGCAACAGTAACTCAAATAAGCACTCGTTACAACCGAGCTCTGCTGAAGAGCATCTCTGAACACACAACACGGCCAACCTTGAGGCGGATGGGCTACAGCAGCAGAAGAGCACACCGGGTGCCGCTCCTGTCAGCTAAGAACAGGAAACTGAGGCTACAATTCACACAGACTCACCAAAACTGGACAATAGAAGATTGGAGAAACGTTGCTGCTCTGATGAGTCTCCATTTCTGCGACATTCGGGTGGTCGGGTGAGAATTTGGCATCAACAACATGAAAGCATGGATCCATCCTGCCTTGTTTGAATGGACCAGGGTGGTTGGACTGTGGAGAAAACTGGAGCACCCGGAGAAAACCAACGCCAACACGGGGAGAACATGCAAACTCAGAACGACCACTGACCCAGCCTGGAAGCCTCGAAGCAGTGATCTAGTGACAGTGCTAACCACTGAGCCACCATGCCGCCTACAACAAATCTCTCAGATTAGGCTTTTCTCTGAAATGCCAGATGAAGAAAGTGTGTAGATTGAGCATCAGACGGTCAGTGACTGGACTTTGGGCGAGCCGGAGGCTACACCATCCGTTCAGCAGAGCCAAATTTTTCACATGAGCTTATATTTTGGTCCCCGCAGTCTCACACACACACACACACACACACAAACACACACAGACAGACAGACACACACACACACACACACACGGCAACAACAGCAAGCAGAATTACATTCATCCAGCTAGAGGACAGGAAACACACACACACACACACACACAAACACAAACATGGCCCAGTTACACACATCCCAGCCTGAGTGTGTGTTTGTTTGTTCGAATGTGTGTGTGCGTCCCCGGGGAGGACAGTTAGTCCAGAACTACTACACTGGCACATTTTCTCCAGCATACATTACCCACACAGACAAACAAGAGCGGCTCAGTGTATGTGTGTGCGTGTGTGGAGGCAGAGAGGGCGTGTGTTTGCGGGCGGAGAGGGCCGAGAGGTGAGCACTGCTGGTAATAAAAGCATATGCTGGCTGTTAACTGAATGAGAAATAAAGACATCGCAATGATCCATCTTCATTACTTCTCTTCCCCTCTCCTTCATCTGCAGCCGGATCTGTTTCAGCAGGTCACATGATGTTTGCTTCTCTCTCTCTCTCTCTCCAGCTCTGGTGCTCTGGGTAATGGCACAGTGCTGATGTTATGGTCAGAGTTTGTGTGTGCGGATGGAGAGAGAGAGAGAGCTCTGGTATCTATGCTGAAACACTGCTGTTCAAGGGCATCATGGAGACGGAGGAGCTGCCCTCGCTGAAAGTGAACCATCACCACCTGACACACTCAGATAGAGACGTTCACACCAGCACTGAGAGACACCACTGTTCTCACACACACACCATTCATACATTCCCACACATACGGCAAGCACACACACCATACACTAATCCCCACACATACCACACACATGCACACGCACAAAACAGGCACACTCGTACACACAGAGGACATACACATTCATGAACGCACACAACACACACACATAAACAATCAAACACACTCCCGTGCAGGCGCACACGAACCATACACACACACTCACACATACCATACACACATTGCCACACATACCAGATCAAACAGGCACATTAAGTGCACCCACACACACACCACATACACACACATGCCGCAGACATGCACATACACACATAAATACACAGATACACTACCTGACAGAAGTCTTGTCGCTTATCCAAGTTTTAGGAACAGCAAATAATAACTTGACTTCTCATTTGGATTAGAAGTGTCTTATATTAAAGGTAAAGGCCTGTAGATTTTGCTTATTTGAGCACAATAAAATCTGATCATGCATTGATTATTAATGATTTGATTAGGACAGTAAGGTCTGACTCTGCTTAGACTAAAGTCTCATCACTGAACAGAAATAATGTCCAGTATAGAATATAAAGTCCTGCTGCAGTGGAGACAGAATGAATATTGTGTCTGACTCCATCATGAGCTTGGAGGACTGCATCCATACATCTCTGCACTGACTCAAATCACTGATTAATAAAGTCATCTGGAATGAAGAAAGCGTTCCCGCAGGACTCTCAGAGCTCATCAAGAGTCTTTGTGTTAATTTTCAACACCTCCTCCTTATCATGTTCAATAATGTTCATGTCTGGTGACTGGGCTGGCCAATCCTGGAGCAGCTTGACCTTCTTTGCTTTCAGGAGCTTTGATGTGGAGGCTGAAGTATGAGCAGGAGCGCTATCCTGCTGGAGAATTGTCCCTCTCCTGTGGTTTGTAATGTAATGGGCAGCACAAATGTCTTGATACCTCAGGCTGTTGATGTTGATCATCCACTCTGCAGATCTCTCACGCGCCCCCATACTGAATGAACCCCAAACCATGATTTCTCCTTCACCAAACTTGACTGATTTCTGTTAGAATCTTGGTCCATGCTGGTTCCAGTAGGTCTTCTGCAGTATTGGTGATGATTGGGATGCAGATCAACAGATGATCCAGCAGAGAAATCCACCTTCTGACACTTTTACAAATGATTAACAACAGTAGAAGTTATGTGTAACTCCAACAACTGGGATTGACGACAAGACTTTTGTCAGGCAGTGTACATGCGACACACAGCATGGTTTAGGAGAGTTCATCAACAGTACATCAACACTATTTTGTCTCTCAAACAAAACATAAAAAAACAACTTTGTTTGATGTAAACCGAGGCCTTTAACCACAAACAGTACAGTCATGCTCTAATGAGAGCTCCTCTTTAGACTAAAGATTCAATCAATCAACTGAGGCCCCGTTTACAGGAGTGCGTTTTAGTTTGAAAATGGCGTTTTAGATCAAAAACGATCCGCGTCCACACAAGCGTTTCACCTAGCGTTTCGAAACAAATTTCCATCCACACTACGCCACCAAAAACGTATATCACATGACCATTGGCGCACTCTGGGCATGCGCGTTCTAGTGTAAACAGGAAGCATGTGTCTCGCTCGGCATTTGGTTATTGTTAGTCAACAAACGCCGGTTGAACAATGAACGCGATGGCAAAGAAAGCAAGAGAGGTATTTTGTGGACAGACGACGAGGTTGAGTTGTTACTAAACGTAACAAATGAATAACTGCACAATGACGCCTAAAACAGACAATAGTGCAAACAACACTCCCATTTCTGTGCCCGTGTTGTTGTTTACAGTGAAGGCTGGTCTGCTGTCTTCCGGTAGCATTAAAGCCATGTGTTATAGTCATGTGATAGGGGCTTGACGAATAAGGGAAGAATACGCAATGACACAAAAGCCCCAATCAGCTAGCGAATCTCAGCAGCTCCGCCTCCGTTTTCAGATGTCTCTGTTTTCCCTCATCCACACTGAGACGGAGCAGCAGCGCTTCAGAATGAAAACAGCCTCTCCAGCGTTTCCAAAACGCTCCGTTTTCAGCACTCGAGAACTCCGGCGTAGTGTGGACGGAAGGTGTAACCATAGCAAAACTTATGCATTTTCAAACTAAAATGCATTAGCGCAAACAGGGCCTGAGACTGTATCTACAAGCTGACTGAACAAAAACTGCCCTCACCTCATTAACACATCTGCAAAAATACTCTTTAGAACAACTAAAGAGCGTAATCGTAATAAAGAAACAGACACCTCAGTGTAGAAGCCCAAAGGTTTGCACCACTGTGTGGAAAATCATACAGTTGTTGACGAAGCCGCTGGGTTCAGACCTGGTGGCGTGTGTTTGTGTGTGTGTGTGTGTCTGAAGCCGATGAGTGCTGTGTGATACGAGCAGCGAGAGGTCAGGAGGTCAGAGTTCATAAACCTGATGATGTCAGATGGAGAGTGACTGTGGCCTCAGGCTGACAGATCCACCCTCACTTCACCTCCACTGCAGCAGCAAACACACTTCAGCTCCACAAAACACACTTACACTCAAACCGGTCAGGGTCAGGAAGATTTATATGATGTTTTTCATCATGTTTTTGCTATTTTCAGAGCAGCGCAACAGTAATGTTCACGTTTTGCTCCATGTTGTTTAAATAGCAAATCCATTTGCACCACTTTGTGGACTCATGGGTGTTCTGGTCTAAAGGAGCTGTGTAAAGGCGCATTGCTGGTGTGTTGCTATTTTGAGGAACTGAAATAGACTAACTAAAAGCTGTATTAAACATGTCAGCTAATGGATGTTTTCAACCATTCTCACTGGCGTGAAACAAAGCAATGTTGGCTATATAAAGGGGGAGGAGCCACTTTGTCCCACCCTCTTTTCATGTTTCACTTTAAATTATGTCCAACTTTCAAAGCACATCACATGACTTTCAACATCTATAAAAAAATTCCAATCCACAAAAGTAATTTTGTTTTTGTTAGTCTTGTTATTTTCTATATAGAATGTTAACAATATATATTTCGAAATAAGCTGTTAATGCTTTCAGATTTGAATAGAGTATCCCAACAATGACTGTGGTATGATCACCAACAATCTAGCAACTGCAGATTACTGATTAACACATAGCTCACTTAGAACTACAAATATGCTGGTATATGGACTACAAGTTCCAGTCATGCACCGCTCACGCACACCTGTTCCTCATTCAGAAGATACACACACACACTCATGGCTGAGAGCTGCTCATGAACTGATTATCAGGACAATTTATACAGCAAACACACAGACATCAGAGTCTTATGAACAGCGTTGTGAACATTACGATGCGCTTGTGTTAGACCATACCTGTCAACATTGGGATGTGAAAATAAGGGATATGCCTACCATAATAAGGGATCCCCCCCTAAAAAAAATCCCCAAATTACTAAATATGTTCATTAGGAGCTGTTTCATTGTCAATAAACAGTTAAATGGTCAGCAATTTGTTTTAAAATTATTATTAACAAAAGAAAAAAAATATTTACATTAAATACATTAGCAAACAGTTCAGCTTATTAAAATTAATAGCTATTATACTGAAATAGAATCAAGCTATCAATCTCATTAGCCGTTTCTCCATTGTATAACTTACACATTCTGATTAAAGAGCAACGAATGACTCTCATTTATTAAGATTTTTTTATTACATTAAATAAGAGGCGTCACTCAAAAATGCACACATCTAACGTCATAATGAAAGCATTCGACTGCATAAAACTTTTTATGCTCATTTAAGACGAAATTAGTTTTGTTTGGGAATAAAAAACACCAAGATCGACATCTTTAGATGTTGTTTTTATTATTAATTGTGTGTATGTCTGTTTAAACACGCACCCAAAAGCCAGACTTTCCCTCCGCTTCAAATTACGTGTACAGAATCTGTTTGGGAAACAGCGTCTGTCTATCACTATGGAGCACGTCAGCTGACAGTCATGCACCATTATATGACTGTTTCGATGATTGTATAGGATGGGCGCAGGCACCTATAATGAATAGGAAATGGAATTGCGCCATTTTTAATATTTATTTATAAGTAATTTCATTCCTAAACAAAGCCAAAGCACAGAACAGACTCCCATTTAGGAGCAAGGGGCGACCCCTGGTGGTTCGCGGGTATGGGTTGCCTATAGGAAGGCTCGGCTGTTCAGAGAAAGACTGAAAATACGGAAGAAATTTGGGAAAATAGCTTTACGGGATGATAATAGGATAGAACAGTAAAATACGGGAGAATCCTGGGAAAAACGGGAGGGTTGACAGGTATGTGTTAGACCCCTGCCTTGTTTTATTGTTTACTCCTGTCTGCTGCCTGCTTTCTGAACACTCGCCTGATATTTGACTATGACTCTGGATTTCCTGCATACATCTGTTTGCCCCTGTGTTGACCGCTGCTTGCCTGACCAATCTCCTGTCAATAAAACATGCATTTGGATTCGCACCTCCGTGTCAACGTCCACCTCACATTACAGACTGAATGCACAAAAATTAGAGGGTCCATTAAATGACAACATTTTCCACCAATACATTTTTGGTGGCTGGAAATTCCGTACATCTCTAAATGTCAACACCCGTTTTGATTCGCATTGATGCACATTTCTGTTATGCGATTGGCTCCTAGATCAATACAGAGTAAAGTCTAAAGCTTATCGTTGTTATTGACATGAGTTTTATCGCAATTTGATATAATATCGTTTATTGGCACTGCTCTATTGCACTGCTTAAAAAAACAAAACAAAAAAAACACCCTGCACATGTTATATACCTACTTGAATAGACGTAGCACAGGAAGTTATTATTATCCCGAATCTTTTCCCACTTGACCTGATCTTGAAGGACTGGTATTGTGCTTTGCTCTCAGTGTTTGACCTTGCAATGAATTCTCCTCACACAAGCAGACCAAGAGCGTGTTATTGAGAAATGTCAGAGGGTTTATATCGATTTTTAATGGAGCGCTCAGTACATCACAACCCTGCACTGTAAGAGGTGTCCATCCCTGACTATTTAAACAGCACCGGCTGTACTTTGAGGGATCTGTCTCATAAACTTCAGAAGCTCTTTCACATCACATCACTCCTGACCAAAACAACTACAGCCATTAAACGCAGCGCTGTTTAACCCTTTCATATCCTTCCCTTAATAATTGTGTACTGTTAAAGGCGGCACAGTGGCTCAGTGGTTAGCACTGTCGCCTCACAGCAAGAAGGTTGCTGGTTGGAGTCTTGGCTGGGTCAGTTGGTGTTTCTGTGTGGAGTTTGCATGTTCTCCCTGTGCTCCTCCAGGCGCTCCGGTTTCCCCCACAGCCCAAACACATGCACAATAGGTGAATTGAATAAATTAAATTGGCCGTACGAGAATGGATACAAGAATGTTTTCAGTACTAAGTACTATGAGGCGATAGTGCTACCCAGCCACCATGTTGCCTTGCAAAACAGCCTAAATGAAAACCAATTTTCATTTAAGCAAATCAAGGTAAACTACACACTGGAATGCCCAACCCTATCAACCATCTCTTTAACACAAACATCCAATCAGCCAATCACACGTCAGCAACTAGGCATGTAGATGCAGTAAAGATGATCTGCTAAAGAACAAGCTGAACATCAGATGGTGAGGAAAAGTGATTGAAGTGAATTTGAATGTGACATGGTTGTTTACGCCAGACAGGCTGGGCTGAGATTTTCAGAAAATGGTCCCAAAAAAATAAATATCTAGCGAGCATCAGTCCTGGGGTGAAAAAGCAAAAGGTCAGAGGATAATCACTATAAATAACCACTTGTTACAACTGAGGTCTTCTAAAGAGCATGTATGAACACAAAACATGCCAAAACCTTGAAGCAGAAGAGCTACAGCAGCAGAAGAGGAACAAGAAGAAAAAAACTGATCTATCTTTTTTTCTCCTAAGTTTTTTTATTGATTCTTTTTCCTCCTTCATTGTTCTCTGTTCAATGAATCCACAGTCATATCACCCTGCAGCCCAAGACCAGTTACTCACTGAAGCTAAGCAGGGCTGAGCCAGGTCAGTACCTGGATGGGAGACCACATGGGAAAAACTACAGTAGGTTGCTGTTGGAAGTGGTGTAAGAGAGGCCAGCAGGGGGTGATTAACCTGCGGTCTGTATGAGTCCTAATGCCTTGGTAAAAAAAAAAAGAAGGGGACACTACAGCGTCGAATGAAGCGTTAAAACCGAGATCCTGACTCTCTATGGTCATTAAAAATCCCATGGCACTTCTGGTAAAAAGAGTAGGGGTGTCCAGGCCAAAGTCCCTCAATTAGCCTTTACCCATCCAGGATAACGCTCATGTCATAAAGTTCAATCATCTCAGACTGGTTTCTTGAACATGACGATGAGTTCACTGTACTCAAATGGCCTCCACAGTCACCAGAGCTCAATCCAATAGAGCAGCTTTGGGATGTGGTGGAACCAGAGATTGGCATTATGGATGTGCAGCCGACAAATCTGCAGCAACTGTGTGATGCTATCATGTCAATACGGAGCAAAATCCCTGAGGAATATTTCCAGTAGCTTTGAAGGCAGTTACAAGGGGGTCCAACCCGGTACTAGTAAGGTGTACCTAATAAAGTGGCCGGTGAGTGTAGCATGATTTATCCATCACTCGGTAGGGTTTAGGGGTTTTTCATGCATATTTGTACGCCTGAACTTGTAAAGAGCTGAAATAACTGCAGTTTCCCCATCGCAGACAGAAAACACACTCTGCATCTATTTATAAAGTGCTCCGTCTCCTCGATGTCCACTCTGAGGTGTCTGGTGATCAGAATAAGGGTCTCGGTGCTCGTTTAGGTTCATTGTTATGGGCAGATGTCTGTAAGATCCAGCCCACGGCAGCGTTGCACATCTCCTCTGCCGCTTGGGAGGTGCATGCACAGACAGGTGGCCTAGATTAGATAAAGCTCGGAGTGTATGCGTGCGTATGTGCATGTGTGTGTGTGTGTGTGCGTTTGTCTTCCCAGTCTTAAACAAATCCGTTGCGCTGGGTAATATGGAGGCCGCTGTTTCTGGCTGGCAGCGATGGGAGGCGATGACCTTTTACTGTCAGTGTGCTGCGTGACAAACGAGCGGCGTGTTTTCCAGGAGTGTGTGAGAGTTCAGCAGCTGGTCAGGGAGCCAGAGCACCCGGCACACACACACTCCCAGCCTTTAACTAACAGATAATGGCTGCGGTAATGCGAGGAGACGGCGAGGGTTAAATATACCCGTCCTGGAGGGGTGTGTGTTTGGATCGGAGTGCGGCAAAAAGTGGATCAAATTACAGTGCGCTGAGATCAGACGTGTATATACAGCTGAAGTCAAGAGTTATGAGCCCTCCTGAATTATTAGCCTGCCTGTACATATTTTGTGCAACACATTTCTAATCATAATACTTTTAATAACTCATCTCTAATAACTGATTTCTTTTCTCTTCACAATGATGACAGCTACTGATGGGAAGTTCGGATCATTTTACTGACTTAGATCTTTGAGTCTCGTTCATCGTTCGAATCTTTTTTCGAGTCATTTCGTTCATTTGGTTTAATTTGCCAAAATATTATTAAAATGTTACAAATTGCTTCCAAACATATCTACAACTAGCCCAAAAGGATGATCACACGGCAAATAAGTCTTAAATAGAATACTATAAGAAGGAGAAAATAATGATTCAACGTTTACCTGCTCTTTTCTCCAGGAAGGTATTGTTGTCTCTTTGCTCAGCTCACCTCTTCGTGTCTTCAAATGTCAGTGGTTCGTTCGTCGTTCATATAATCTTAACCAAAGTACACAGTCTAAGCTAATATTAGCCATGATAATTAGTTCACCTTTCGAGTCGTCTTGAGTCGTTCGTTCATCACTTGACCGAATGACTCAGGCTGCGTCCGAAATCGCATACTTCCATACTATATAGTACGCTTAAATCAGTATGCGAGCCGAGTAGTATGTCCGAATTCATAGAATTCGAAAATTAGTATGCGAAAAGTACCCGGATGACTTACTACTTCCGGCGAGATTCTGGAGTGCGCATCCCATGCACGCTGCGCTATCCTATGATGCCACGCGAGTGAATTTATGAATGGGAGTAAAGCGACGCAATTGACCCAGGTAGGTCACATGACCATGACAAAATGGCATATGTAGTACGTTCGAATTCCATTCATACTTTTCACATTTATACTGTACAGAACGTACTTTTCTAACAGCCGAGTAATACGTTTAAATTCAAAGTAGGCGATTTCGGATGCAGCCTCTAACCCGAGGACTCGAGAATTGAACGGATCAATTCTTTTTCCAGCTCTAAACACATATGATTGGCTTCTGCCTTTCCGCGATGAACGACTCAAAAGACTTGAAATGAACGAAATCACCTGCACAAATGTGCGCACATGCGGATGAACGAATCACTCCCTGAGAAGACTCGTAGTTCCCGAGTCATATTGAAGATTCGTTCAAAATGAACGAATCGTTCAAGAACGACCCATCACTAATGAGAGCACATAACATTAGGCTAGATATTCTGCAAGACACTTCTATACAGCTTAAAGTGACATTTAAAGGATTAACTAGGTTAATTCGGTTAACTAGGCAGGTTAGGGTAATTAGGCAAGTTATTGTATAACGATGGTTTGTTCTGTAGACTATCTAAACAAATAGCTTAAAGAGCTAATAATATTGACCTTAAAATGGGTTTTAAAAAATTAAAAACTGCCTTTATTCTAGCCGAAATAAAACAAATCAGACTTTCTCCAGAAGAAAAAATATTATCAGACATACTGTGAACATTTCCTTGCTCTGTTAAACGTCATTTGGAAAATATTTTAAAAAGAAAAACAATTTCAAAGGGAGGTTAATAATTCTGACTTCAACTGTATGCTGTATATGTGTATATGCGTGTGTGTGCGTGTGTTTGTGTTTTGTGACATATCAGGACACAAATCTATATAATGACATGGGTATGACACAGGTATTACAAAAAGGAAGTGAAATATGAGGACATTGGTGACGTCCTCATTTCTCAAAAAGCTTATAAACCCCACAGGATGAGTTTAATCAGAGTAAAGCTGCACACTGACTCCTGTGATGGTTGGGATTAGGGATAGAGTGGGGTGAGGGCAATACAATATACGGTTTAAACAGTATAAAATTAATGGAAACCTATGTACTGTACTTTTAATGTACCCACTTTTCACAAAAACAAATATGCGTGTGTGCGTGTGTGTGTGTGTGTGTGTGTCTCGGACTTTATATGACTCTGCAGACAGTTTAGAGTAGCCCGTGATTTGACCCAGATTACATCACTTGGAGACAAATTATATCACTTACCTGTACAGCCTGAGAGTGTGTGTGTGTGTGTGCATGTGTGTGTGTGTGTGTGTGCAATGCATGCATTAGTTTTATTGAATTTGCATACTGTATAAGTGTGTCAGTGTACACTGACTCAGACTGGAGTAACTTTTAGCATTTTCCATGGCCATGACTGCATTCATGTAGGAAATGTTTGTTTCTTCAATGTTTTGTTCTGCGAGATCTCACCTTTCTGAACTCTCTGAAGTGGATGAATTTGACAACACTGTATTTGTTTTGTAGAACGAACTTAAATTGTGAGAATTGTTATGTGTTATTGGTTCTGTGGTGCATATTGAATTAATAAATGCATGTTTATACTGCTGTGTGTGTATTATGTGCAATTCCACACAATTTCCATGGAGTTGCTAAATAGAAATGTGCTTTTGTACATTCTTCTTATTATATTTCTTTTATAGGAAAAGAGCAAATGTACTCACAATCGTTGTCTTGGGGCAAATCATGGAGGCAGGACTGCATACTCCTGTAAGTGGTGAGATATTTGGTTAATAATAACACTACTACTGACACTACAATTATATAAAAATATTCATTCATTTTCTTTTCAGCTTAGTCCATTTATTAATCTGGGGTCGCCACAGCGAAATGAACCGCCAACTTATCCAGCATATGTTTCACGAAGCGGATGCCCTTCCAGTTGCAACCCATCACTGGGAAACATCCATGCACACTCATTCACACACACATACCATGGACAATTTAGCTTACCCAATTCCCCTATAGCGCATGTGTTTGGACTGTGGGATAAACCGGAGCACCCGGAGGAAACCCATGCCAACACAGGGAGAACATGCAAACTCCACACAGAAATGGCAACTGGTCCAGTCGGGGCTCGAACCAGAGACCTTCTTGCTGTGAGGCAATTGTGCTAACCACTGTGCCACAGTGGCGCCCAATAATATTAATAATAATAAAAAGATAAAGATTATAGAGTTTTCTGATGTTTCAGTGTTGGAAAAGCATAATTTGGACATAAAACATTTAAAAATTAAATAAAAAATTTAAAAAGCACACTTTAAAACATCTTTAATCCTAAATGTTTTAAATGTTTCACACAAATTCATTAATCAAACTTCTCCATCAACTAGTCCACTTTAACCACTTTAATAAGAGATGTTAAACTGAAAATGTGAACAAATAAATATATATTCAAAAAAAAAGTATTAAGTCAGAAGTCACACTTACTGTGTTCCAATTCGTTGTTTTCTACATAGAACATGAGAAAACTCTCAATATTAAAATGCGAATGTTGTTTGGTTTTCTGCATACTTTATATTATAATTGTTCATGTTCTGGAGAATACACTGTACTCCTGTTTAACTGCTTGGAAACACAAATTTCGACATCCAATGACAGCAACTCAATGCATTTAGGCATGTAGACATGGTCAAGACGATCTGCTGCATTTCAAAGCGAGCATCAGAATGGAGAAGAAAAGGGATTGAAGTGACTTTGAAAGTGGCATGGTTGTTGGTGCCAGACGGGCTGCTCTGAGTATTTCAAAAGCTGCTGATCTACTGGAATTTTCACGCACAACCATCTCTAGGGTTTACAGAGAATGCTCCGACAAAGAGGAAATATCTAGTGAGCGGCAGTTCTGTGGGCGCAAATGCCTTGTTGATGCCAGAGGTCAGAGGAGAATGGCCAGACTGGTTCAGCTAATAGAAAGGCAACAGTAACTCAAATAAGCACTCGATACAACCGAGCTCTGCAGAAGAGCATCTCTGAACACACAACACGTCCAACCTTGAGGCGGATGGGCTACAGCAGCAGAACAGCACACCGGGTGCCGCTCCTGTCAGCTAAGAACAGGAAACTGAGGCTACAATTCACACAGACTCACCAAAACTGGACAATAGAAGATTGGAGAAACGTTGCCTGCTCTGATGAGTCTCCATTTCTGCGACATTCGGGTGGTCGGGTCAGAATTTGGCCTCAACAACATGAAAGCATGGATCCATCCTGCCTTATATCAACAGTTAGTGGTGGTGTAATGGTGTGGGGGAGATTTTCTGGGCACAATTTGAGCTCATTAGTACCAATTGAGCATTGTGTTAACACCACAGCATACCTGAGTATTGCTGCTGACCATGTCCATCCCTTTATAACCACAGTGTCTCCATCTTCTGATGGCTACTTCCAGCAGGATAACGCAGCATGTCATAAAGCTCAATCATCTCAGACTGGTGAACATGACAATGAGTTCACTGAACTCAAATGGCCTCCACAGACACCAGAGATCAATCCAATAGAGCACCTTTGGAATGAACGGGAGCTTGGCATCATGGATATGCAGCCAACAAATCTGCATGATGCTATCATGTCAATATGGAGCAAACTCTCTGAGGAATATAACCAGTAGCTTTTAAGGCAGTTCTGAAGGCAAAAGGGGTCCAAACCGGTGTGGCCAGTGAGTCTTTTTTTTTTTTTTTTTTTTTGGTGCATTTAAAGTTTAAATAGTTTGAATATTAAGTTCATATTCAGTGAAAATATCAACACTCACGCTTGTGCACACTTTTCCTTATTGATGAGCTTCAGTGTGACATGCTTATGAGCGTCATGTACTGTATTTAATACAAAACGCAGCCCTTGTTTATGGATATACAGTGTGTGTGTTCAGAAGCGAGCAGCGGGACTGATTTCAGAGCTGTTTTAGGACTCCCTGTAGTCTACTTACGTCTGGCCCGTTTGACAAAAGACAACAATAAGAGTCAGTTTGTTGCTTCAGTACAGTCTATCCTGACCAATACAACATGACATTTCCACACCACGCAACTCATTGCACACTTCATAATTCCTGCTTAATCCTGCTGAGCCAAAATGTGTGTGTGTGTGTGTGTGTGTGTGTGTGTGTGTGTGTGTGTGTGTGTGTGTGTGCTTTTCATGTCAGAGCAGACAAATTATGTGGAAGCAGAGTTTCTATACACAGTGGCGGACACACATTTTCCAAACCACATACACACTACATAAGCAGTAATGTTGTGTTTGATTCATGTCTGATTCAGACTCAATAAGTAAACTACCTAACAAAAATCTTGTCATTGATTCAGGTGTAAGAGACGTGTTGTGTGTTCAGAGATGCTCTTCTGCAGAGCTCGGTTGTAACGAGTGCTTATTTGAGTTACTGTTGCCTTTCTATCAGCTGGAACCAGTCTGGCCATTCTCCTCTGGCCTCATCAACAAGGCATTTGCGCCCACAGAACTGCCGCTCACTGGATATTTCCTCTTTGTCGGATCATTCTCTGTAAATCCTAGAGATGGTTGTGCGTGAAAATCCCAGCAGATCAGCAGTTTCTGAAATACTCAACAACCATGCCACGTTCAAAGTCACTTAAATCCCCTTTCTTCCCTATTCTGATGCTCACTTTGACCTGCAGCAGATCATCTTGAAATCATGCCTAAATGCATTGAGTTGCTGCCATGTGATTGGCTGATTAGAAATTTGCGATAACTAGCAGTTGGACAGGTGTACCTAATAAAGTGGCCGGTGAGTGTATATTTTATAGGGCTGCGATCATCGATCATCATCGATCATCTGATTTTTACAATCTATCAGCAGATTTACCAGCTATTCAACTAAGCTAAATGATTAATTTTATCTCAGCAATTATTCCTTTTATATTTATAATCAATAATTTAAAAAAAAATCCTCCATTCATCTTTTTAGACCCATTTACAGCATTATAAATAAAAAACTTTACCTTAAATAAGAATTCACATGAAACACTAATGCACTCCATTCATGCAATTGTGATTTGTGAATTGATGCATATGTGATTAATAAATGAAATAACTTTTTTTGCAAACTAAATAAAATGAATATTGCATTGTTTAAACTAGATTTGCTTCCAATTCTGACAAAGCATCATTGAATTAAATGTTTTATTTATGAACTTTTAGTTTGTCCATTCATTAATCATCTATACTGAATAAAGTAACATTGTCTGGATCTCTGAACACTATATTTGATGCAAATAGTCTAATCGACAACATTAAAGCGATCAATAGTTGCCTAACAATTATCCGACAATGTATGCAAGGATTTCTGAAAGGAATCGGTTCGTTTGAAAGAATCGCTCAAATGAATCGACTCCCTGAATCGGACTGCACATAATGCGTTCAGCTCCCAGGCACAGTGAACTCACACATGAGGAGAGACTCCCCCAACTGGACAACAATGGAACTGCAGCACACATTTATTTAAACACACACACATAAACACACACACGCAAAGACGGTCTGGGAAACTGACCTTCTGATGTAAGGAAAAGGCAAGAGCGTGCCAGCCTGAGCGAGACTATGTTCCTGTGTGTGTTTGTGCATGTGTAATGATGTGTTCTGTATGTCAGCGTCATTATATACCTGTGTGTAGGCTGTGCGTGTGTCTGTGTGTGTGTGCTGATAGGGAAAGAATGTGAACAATGGAATGGCAATGATGTAAAACAGAAGAGCCAGAGAATTCAACTCTGATGGCAATAAAGATAAGAGAGAAGGCGAGAGAAACAGAGAGGGCTGCCCCCGTCTGCTCAATACTACAATTATTGGCATGTTTAGCCATTTGGTTTAATTGCAGGAAGCCCTCCTCTCTTATTTCTCGCTCTTCATAACACCAAACTGAACAGATGATGTAGAAACAGCTCAGAATTTCACACAATTCAACACAATTCTAACATGTTTGGCTCTAAACACCAACACAATGGATGAAATAAAACAAAGATTTGCTTTAACTGCAGACGGTCCGCTTTAATTTGAGGATATTTACATCCAAATCAGGTGAACGGTGTAGGAATTACAACAGTTTGCACATCTGCCTCCCACTTGTTAAGGGACCAAAAGTAATGGTAATGTGAGAGAAATAGAAATAACCTTAAAGCCGACAGTCTGCAGGTAAAGCACATCTTGTTTGTTTCATTTCATCGATTGTGTTGGTGTATAGAGCCAAACATGTCAGAATTGTGTCGACGTCCCAATATTAATGGACCAAACTGTATATTTGAGTTTGTGTGACAGTGAGTGTCCGTATATATATATATATATATATATATATATATATATATATATATATATATATATATACACACAGAATGAAAGAGGGATCCCATACAGAACCTGCCCTCCCTTTGATATTTAGCTGTTATAGATTATCAGACACATTTTTACATTTGCTGTTACTTAACGCGCACACACACACACACACACACAGGCACAAATGTGTGTTGTCTCACGCACACACACACACGTGCCAGAGATGAATCCCTTCATCAAAGGCGACATAAACAACAAAGGACTCTAGAGGAGGTGTGTGACGCGATGCTGGAGCGTGAGACGGGAATGTGTGTTTGTGAGTGTGTGTGTGTGTGTGTGTGTGTGTGTGTGTGTGTGTGTGTGTGTGTGTGTGTGCGTGTGTGTGTGTGTGTGTGTGTGTGTGTGTGTGTGTGCGAATATGATTGCCTGCAGCCCGAGAGAAAAAGGAAGTGCAGCCCTTTGGCAGGGAGAGCAACAGGAAGTGAGCATCTATCATCACTCTGACCCTCTGATCTCTGACTACAGAGAGATTTCATGATGACTCACGCACACACACGCGCGCACACACACACACACACACACACACACACACACACACACACACACACACACACACACACACACACACACACACACACACACAAACCCAGATACCTATACACATATATGCGGACACACACACGTGCACGTCGTACACAAACACAAATACACAAATGTAGACACGCATCACACACACAGACAGACAAACACATGCAAATACACACACCACACAAACACATAGAGAGAAACATGCTATACTTGCATAGACACCACACTTACTCATAGACACACATACGGTCACACACACCCACCACAAATACACAAACACAGGAAGCAAAACACACACACACACACACACACACACACACATATAAACAGGGAAGGAGCGAGAAAGACACACACTCACAGAAACACATATACATGTACACGGACACGCCACAAACACACACATGGACACACACCTACTTATGCATCACAGAGACACACAAACACACATACACAAGAAGTGAGATACACACACACCACAAACATACATATATACAGACATGCACACACACATACACACACACACACACACACACGCACACACGCAAACATAGACACACACCTACTTATGCATCACAGAGACACACAAACACATACACAAGAAGTGAGATACACACACACCACAAACATACATATATACAGACATGCACACACACACACACGCACACATATGCACGCATACACGCAAACATAGACACACACCTACTTATGCATCCAGACACACACAATTACACATACACAGAAAGTGAGATACACACACACACACACACACACACATACATACAGACATGCACACGCACACACACACACACACACATGCAAATATAGACATGAACACACACGCACACAAATAAACAGACACACGCACACACACACACACACACATAAATAGAAACACACACACACACACACACCTAGACAAACAAACAAAAACTTAGACACACGCACACACATAAACAGACACACACCACACAGCCACAGAAACACACACACACACACACACACACACCTAGACAAAAACTTAGACACACACACACCACACATACAAACACACACACACAACACACATAAACAGAGCGAGACACAAACTCAAACACACATGTACACACAGATGCACACACACGCACGGATGAGCGCCATACACGCACACACACACGCACACATAGACATACAGACACACAGAAACACACCACACATATGCAAACAAACACACACCACATACGCAAAAAGACACAGTCGCACACATACACAGGAACTGACACACACACAGCCACATACACACACACACACTCTCTCTGTCTCTCTCTGTGTGTAAGGACAGCTTGAGTCATGTAGCATTTCCTTTATTAAGTGTAAGCGGCTCCAGCAACAATGAATCTTGCCGTTGCCTTCTGTAGCGTGTGGTGTTTCCCTCTCGCCTTCTGCAGAATTATTGTGGATGTTTGAGACATGCGATCTGTGCATGTATGTGTGTGTGTGTGTGAGATGATCACTGTCAGTCCCCACTCAGGTGCTGAGATGTGTGTTGGGTGACGCTTCTGCATGCTTCATGAGTATTGATTGGTATTGTTAGCAGCAATAAAGCAGCCATATGTCTTAATAACAGATACATATGCTGAACCACAATCAGCACACGGAGAGAGAGAGAGAGAGAGAGAGAGAGAGGGAGAAGGGAGAGAGAGAGAGACAGAGAGAGAGAGAGAGAGAGAGAGACAGAGAGAGAGACAGAGAGAGAGAGAGAGAGACAGAGAGAGAGAGAGAGAGGGAGAGATAGAGAGACAGAGAGAGAGAGAGAGAAGTACTGTTTCTAGCATAAATAAGCACGTTGTTAGCATGGTTTTAGTATAACTTAGCATGTCACTAGCATGTATTAACTAGCATGAATTTTGTATGAATTAGCATGTTGCTAGTATGATTAGTATGTTTGTTAGCATGTTTGCTAGTATGAGTTGATATGTCGTTAACAGTCTTTTACAATGGAAGTCTATAGAACAGTTGCTAGGGTGTTGTAAGTGGTTGCTAGGGTGTGGCTAGTAAGTTAAAGGGTCACCAGTGATTGGCAGATTGGTAGTTTAAGTTAAATGAGGCCAAACCGAAGTCTGTATGACAGTCTGGCGGAAAGTTATAAGGTCACAAAGGTTGGTCCAATGTTAAGTCAATGGAACTTTTCCAAATTTTCCAGGTCAGTTTTCGGAAAACCGAAAGTCGGATCAGTTGGAAAAGATATAGCAACCCAGGTCAGACCAGTTCCACAGCTTGAAGTAAGTTTGGTGATTGTAGTATGAAGGGGGGAGGGGGATTACAGGAGTTTTCCGGGAGTAATAACAAAATGGGAGGGTGGCGAGACCCTCTGACATACGGGTGACTCCCAGGAAAAACAGGAGTGTTGGCAGGTATGCTCACACATACATTCTGCACTTTGTCTACTGCAAAATTATTGATAGCTGTGTTGGCGTGGCGTCGATATGAAACTCAAGCCTGTCCATTTGTTGCACGCACAGACGCGGAAATACTTAGACCCCCGGCCCCGCCAACAAACACTGTAGAAAGATAAAGAAGAAGACAAACACTGTAGCAGATCCCGGTTGAATCATGTCACGAAGACGCTGTGCTCTGAAGTGTGAGGGAAAGTTAGTGTTATTTCCTCTTCCTAAAGATGAGGCTGTGAAGAGTCAGTGGTTGAAGTTTATTGATGTAAAAATACCTCAGCGTTTTAGCCCCAGCCTTGTGCTGTGTTCCCGTCATTTTTCTGACAAGTGCTTTAGCAATCTACAAACTTGCAACTGGGGATTTGTTAGCGGTTTGATAAAGGAACAGAAAAGACTATTGATGTATGGGACTTTGTCAGAGGAACTTTACAGTGCACAGTTCTTGGATCAGTTCCTTCCTCCATTTCACAAGTGTAAGCAAGTGCGGTTAAAATGGTTGCCTCTTGTTTTCTCTAGCTTGCAAATTATGTATGAAATCAGAACGTATATTAGTGTTGGCGACACGAGTGTTTGGCTGACTGTTTGAAAATGCTGTGGACCAGGCTTGTGTTGTTGGGAAGGGTTGAAATTAAGGGTGTTTTCCAGGAGAAATAACAAAACGGGAGGGTGGCGGGAGATGGGTCTGAAATACAGGCAACTCACAGGAAAAACAGGAGTGTTGGCAGGTATGCTAACACATACACTTTGACACTTCAAAATTGTTGATAAGCCATGTTGGGCATTTCTCTCTGTCTGTTTCTCAATGTGCGTTCTTCAGCAGTCTTGAGTCCTCGTGTTCTCGTAAAACGTCATCATCAGCTGCCAAAGTTCAGTTCCAATACTCAAGACCGCAAGAACGGAGGACACGTGAAACTTCCCGCATGTGTCCACTCTGGAAGTCCCAAAAGTCTGTTCGACTGGAGGTGGGAAGCGCAGCATTTTATATAGATTTATTATTAAAGTTCAGAGATATCACTTATTTACCTCAGGAGTTTCCCTAAATGAAACGGTGAAAGTAAACATTACCATGGACATCTTAATAAAGGAATAAACACATTAAGGGTGTTTGTTTGCTGAAATTCGTATTAAAATCAGTTATATTTATATTGTACAACGTATATTTATAAAGTTTTTATGCAAAGTATATATTTTAAAACTGGCAAAACAATAAATGGTTGTATGAATGCTGTAATGTTTAAATCATTTACTATTAAAAACGCGTGAAGGTCATGTGACCATCAGGAAGAACGCAGCATCCATTTCTCAAAGGATGCGTTCTCTGCCCTCACGGTTTCCTGAGTTTGTTCTTCCGAGGACACCCAGCAAGACCGGTCTTCACAAGAACAAAGTCTGTTCTCTGCATTCTTGGAATTGAGAAACAGCCTCTGTCTCGCACTGAATGCAGTCGACCAATCAAAACAGACTGGGTCAT
This sequence comes from Danio rerio, assembly GCF_052040795.2. Taxonomy (NCBI): domain Eukaryota; kingdom Metazoa; phylum Chordata; class Actinopteri; order Cypriniformes; family Danionidae; genus Danio; species Danio rerio. Next base: position 2,043,443 of record NC_141029.1, on the reverse strand, counting down.
TGGACCAATCAGCGCAAATTAGCATTGTGCTAAAGGTTTAGGAACAAATGAATCTCTGAACGAATCATATGGGAGTCGCTAGGATAATTAGGTAAAATTAAATGCACATTATAAGACAATGAAAGTGTTTTTTGACCTTGCCTGTATATCAGCCTGTTGTTGGAGACGCCCAAAACCAAAATAGGACCCTTTTTAATGCATAATAGGGGCTCTTTAAATGGAGTATTAAAAATGTTCTTTGGAAAAGTAACTCAAAAGTTTCTTTTAACAGTAATGCATTACTTTTTAGTGTAAGTAATCGATAAAGTAATTGAGCTTCTTTTTAAATGAAGTAACTAGTAACTATAAGTACTCTTTTTTACAACATTGCTGCCAATGGATGATCAACAGTAAAATCGACAAATTGTGCCTCTTTCAAAGAGGAAAAACCAGTAACAATCAAAAATTAGAGCTGCACAATTAATCGTTAAAAGATCGAAATCTCGATTCGACCCCCTAGACGATCTTAATCCAGCATTTCTACGATTCTGTCAAACATATTTTCAAGTTCAGAAGAGAAGAAAAGGCGGCTGCATGAGTCTTTTCATTGTTTCACATACATTGCTCAGTGACATTGACACCTCCAAATGATGTTGAAAGAGTCACATACTTTATTTACAAGGTATAATTCACCTAAAAATGTAACTTTTGTTTTCATATAATGATGTTTTCGCGATCGGGAAATCACACATGACGTGAGCTGCTGACCGTGAGCTGTTATCACAGAGAGGTCTACTTTAGTGAACAGATCCTGCACATGTTGCTAATAACAGGTAATACAGATGTAAAAAATATTCAGTTTGTGGCACAGAGTGATCGTTTGGGAGCCGCGCGCGAAGTATGAACAGCACTTAGCAGTCAAAATGAAACCGAAAGTGTGCACTTCATTTAAATGATCATATCGCATTTTAGAGTTATGATTAGGACAAGCATTTGATTTGTTTTTTCTTTTATAGCGAACCCACAGTTGTGCATGAAAATAAATGCTTACAATGTCAGTATAACTACTCTAGCCTATATATTGTTGAATATAATCTGATAATGGCAAATGCCTGATTTTACACGTGAATAAAATTGTCTAATATGACAGATTGCAAGCATATATCTCAAACATAATAATTCACCATCAGAATTATTATAAGTAGAATAGAATTATTTAATGAAACCAGTAGACCTACACATATTATTATCAATGTTGTGCCATGTGTTTGTTTTTTACCATAGGCTACCTTTATTTCACATCTACAGAATCGTGAGAGAATCGTGATATTTAATTTAAGCAAAAAAAAAAAACAAAAAAAAATTCGCAATTCTCATTTTAGCCAGAATCGTGCAGCTCTATCAAGAATGGATGATTATTTGGTGTCAAGGCTTTGCAGTCAAAAAATGTGATTATAACAGGAGTCAATGGGGCAAAAACAGACCCAAACATAATGAAAGGGTAGTCAATTTGAACAATACATCAGTGTTATGCATATGAAGCATATGAAGAGCTTCATGATAAATCTTTAAGTTAGTCTCCTCTTATATTTGCACATGTTAAGATATTGTTAATATCTCCAGGAGGTAAAGGCGAAAGCACAAGACGTGAAACTCTCAGTTTGCGCTCCACTTATTCTCTTCGCAGTCACCGAGAAGCGACTGCGATGTCAAAGACGTCTCGTTTGTGATTTTCTCTTTGCTGTAGGTGACAAATGTTGTGGGTCTGGGGTTGGGGGATCCGGCCATCTGCAGAGCAGCCTGAACTGCGTAATGAAAAGAGCACAGGCCTGCTGGGGACAGAGGGACGGACTGGGATTGATTGTTCTGGAAACTGATGAGGGTTCAGGCACAATTAAATTGTAGGGCAGAGCTGGGAGTGTGTGTGTGTGTGTGTGTGTGTTAGGTGCCTGCTTGTTGATTGATGGTAAAATCATAACTACAGTGTATTAACTACAGGGTTCAGCACGGGGTTAAGGTGGCCTGAAAAACAGCCGCTCTTATTAGATTGCAATGAGGGGTGAAACAGGGTGAGATGCGGAAGGGAAGAATAAACACATTTATTATAGAAGCTGCTGTTTCAGAATTGTCTGTAAATACAAGTTTCTATAAACTGCTGGGCACAAAATTACAAGGTACAACTATAATCCTGGTTATGGTTGACATAAGTGTGTACCAGGGGTGAAAACAAGTGGTTTTTGAGGGAATAGCTCATCCTGTCAGTTTAGTTCTACAGACGCCACAATTTTTTATATATTACTGGTTATCAGTAGAGCTGCACAATAATGTTTCAGCATCGATATCGCAATGTTCGTGTCCACAATAGTCATATTGCAAGATATGAAGTGAAGTTTCACAAATTAATTTCGAGAGGAGCACGTGATATGATTGAGCACGACTGGCTTCTCATCGGTAGGGCCAGACGGATGTTTTTTGCTATTTCTGCTGAGAATTTTGGTAAAAATCTGCGGATTTTTTTTGGGAGTATCATAACTTAAACCTTAATATGGACATAAAAAATTATCTTTTTAACTTTTATTTAGTTTAAAATGGAAATCCAACTAGATCCACTTCATGTTGTAAACAAAGCAAGTCTCTCATATAATACATATACATGTAAGTATTTATTTTATCATATTTAACAGTAATTTCACTGCATGATTTATTAACGATTAGTACAGACTTCTTTCTAAATCATAACAGCCCAGACACAACTCTGACGCGTGTAAAACCTGATCTTCTTGTGTGAAAAATAATCCCAGTTGAAGCAGAGAGGGAGAGCTCCTCAAGACTGGACACATGGGACAAAAGCAGAGGTTTTCCCCCTAGTGGACAGCAGTATAAATGATGGACACACTGCTGCAATGCTGACGTAGCACTCAAACTGCTTATTTAGAGTCTCAAATCACCCCAATCAATGTCAAATTAAATTTGTAAAATGTAAAATTACCAAAAGATATGAGAGTGGTTTAATAAATGATCCCCACATTCTCTTCAGCATCTGTTAAATGAGCCTATTCTTGTCTTTGCTGCAATTTGAGGGGTGCGGGAATTCTCTCCATACATTTGAGTTTGTGACTCTATGGGCTTCTAAGCATATATCTTTAGTTTTCTTGTGTCATCTCTACCTGCATTTCAGCCTCCATCAGTATTATGCACTCTCAGAAATAAGATGCCAGAGTAAAAAATCCCCATTAAATGCTATAATATTTACCTTTGATGCAAGTGTATTTATTGGGAGTGGTAATCCTAGAATAAAGACGTTATTCTCTGTGCAACCGAGCCAGCACTGATGAAAGCAATATACGGCAGAAATCATACTCGCGCGCCCCATGCACCGCTCCTGCACTGCTCTGCTCCTGCTGTAAGTCCCGGTTGTTGACATGCATGCCGAAAAAGTATGTGCCCTAGGTGTTAACCTAAAGTTTAAATAATGATGATGATGATGATGATCCTATTTTGACAGCATGGCTCTTAATAGACTTTTATGTATGAAGCAGGAAGGAGGGATGATAATGATGATTCTCAACCATGTGTCAAGACAGCAGATAATTCTACATAACAGCTTTTTTGTATTCTATAGTATTTAATTCTAAATAAATATTCATGAAAAAGATTTTCAAATGATCTTATCATATCACTCCAGTTGTGTCTTTACATTTTATATTGTTTTACAGCTATTTAGGATTGATTTCTGTTAATTGAGAATAATAATTGTAATATTAATTAAAAAAATATATTTACCCACCCACACACACACACACACACACACACACACACACACAGTTGAAGTCAGAATTATTTACCCCGTTTATTTTTTCCTCACTTTGTTTAACGGAAAGGAGAACTTTTCAACACATTTCTAATCATAATAGGTTTAATAACTCATTTCTAATAAGTGATTTGTTTTATCTTTGCCATGACGACAGTAAATAATATTTAGAGGACACTTTTATACAGCTAAGAGTGACATTTAAAAGCTTAACTAGGTTAATTAGGTTAACCAGGCAGGTTAGGGTAATTAGGCGATAGTTTGTTCTAAAGACTAAGGAAAAAAAATAGCTTAAAGGGGCTAATAATTTTGGCCATAAAATGGTGTATAAAAAAATTAAAAACTGATATATAACATAATATAACACTAATATATAACATAATTCTGACTTCAACTGTATACACATATATATGGGTGGGGTGGCTTTATGTCTAGCATTACCCCTGGGAGGTACCTTTGCAAAGAGGTACAAATTTATACCTAAAAGGTCCATATTAATACCTAAACGGTACATATTAGTACCTAAAAAGTACAAAAGTGTTCCTCTTGAAATTTTTAGGTACTAATATATACTTTTTAGGTACTAATCCGCTTGTTAAGGGGGTGACGCATGTAATACTGTTTCCAGGTCTAAGCCGCCAATCATTTGAGAGGAGAAATCATTCGTTTATGATCACGTTTTATTCCTATCACACATTAAAGTTAATTTTATATTACATCATAGAGTACACAACAATCTCTGGGCTTGCTGCATAACAAATACCAAAAATTAAACACTTTATAAAAAATAATCACTTTCTGGCCATCGGATTTTAGCATGGACAAATATATTGTGATCGTGATTTTCGAAAGCCTTAAACCGCTTTGTAAACGTTTATTATGACCATTTCATGATACTCCCCATTCATTTGAATAGAGCGCTTGGACCCGGAAGCCGCTTCGCGTGACGTCACACTTAACAAGCAGATATAGACCCTTCAAGTACAAATGTAAACCTTTTGAAAAGGTACCACCCCAGCGACAGCTCACGTACCTTTATTTCTGAGAGTGTATGGATAATATAACAGACTCTTATATAGAAATAAAAATAGAAATAGTTTGTTAGCCAGTAGTTCCCATCTGTATTTTCATCATTAACTTCTCTATTTCTTTTGGACTGATGATATTCTCCCATTCTTGATGTTAAACTAAATATTTTTGATTGAATAATAATAATATAACAATAATAATATTGAATAATATAGAAACAAAACACTAACATTGCTTAAAAAAAAAAAATAATAATAATAATAATATATATATATATATATATATATATATATATATATATATATATATATATATATATATATATATATATATATATATATATAATTATTATTACTAATTACATAATCAACATTGTATTTAAATTACATGTTTAATTACTATGTCTTTAAAGAGGCGACGCTGTGGCGCAGTAGGTAGTGCTGTCGCCTCACAGCAAGAAGGTCGCTGGTTCGAGCCTCGGCTAGGTCAGTTGGCGTTTCTTTATGGAGTTTGCATGTTCTCCCTGCGTTTGCATGGGTTTCCTCCGGGTGCTCTGGTTTCCCCCACAGTCCAAGCACATGCGCTACAGGTGAATTGGGTAGGCTAAATTGTCCGTAGTGTATGAGTGTGTGTGTGTGTGGATGTTTCCCAGAGATGGGTTGCAATTTTGTCATCCGCTGCGTAAAAACGTGCTGGATAAGTTAACGGTTCATTCTGCTGTGGCGAACCTGGATTAATAAAAAAGGGACTAAGCCGAAAAGAACATGAATGATGAATAATAAAGAAACAAATCTAACTCCATACGGTTTCCCCCACAGTCCAAACACATGTGCTATAGGGGAATTGAATGAACTAAATAGTTCGTAGTGTATGAGTGCGTGTGAATGAGTATGTATGGGTGTTTACCAGTACTGGGTTGTGGCTTGAAGGGTATCCGCTACATAAAACATGCTGAAATAGCTGGTGGTTCATTCCGCAGTGGCGACATCTGAAATAGAGACTAAGCTAAAGGAAAATGAATGTGTAAAGGAGGTGATTGTGATATCTGAAGTTACCAAACAAACCTCACAGAAAAGTAACTTTAGTTTCTTCCTCAAAGCATTCTTTGCAGTGACAGCGATTGACCTAAAAGAGAAAACTGCTGTGGCGTCTTTCGCAGCAGTATTAAAAATAAACTTTGGAACTCAGCAACACATAAGCTAGAAAGTGTTTGCGCTGGTGTATTTTGCGCCGAGTGTATTTCAGAGTTTTTGGAGAGGGTTTTGTGAGATGTGCGGCGCTCTCTCCCTCTCTTTTTAACCTTCCCATCATCACCTCTGATCCTTCAACACTCCAGATACAGCAGCTGCCCTCCTGCCCTCTCATATCCACGACCAGCACAGATAAGAAGAGCACATGAGCGCAGATCAAACGCTTTCAGATATCTGCTCTCTGAGAGTCGCCATACACCCACACACACGTGCAGAAGCACTCAGAGGCTTGATACTGTACTGTTCAAATACAGTTGAAGTCAATATTATTTGGCCTCCTGTTAATCTGTTTCAAATATTTCCCAAATGATGTTGAACAGATTCAGGAATTTCTCACAGTATTTCCTATAATATTTTTTCTTTTGGAGAAAGTCTTATTGGTTTTATTTCACTAAGAATAAAAGCCATTTTCAATTTTTTAAAACCCACTTTAAGGTTAATATTATTAGCCCTCTTAAGCAATATTAGTGTTGGATTGTCTACAGAACAAACCACTGTTATACAATGACTTGCCTGAATACCCTAACTTTACCCTAATTACCCTGCCTTTAATGCCACCTTAAGCTAAATACTATAGTTTTGTTTTCCCTTAATAAAAAACTGCATCATGTGTTTACTTGTATTGTCTTTGCCTAAATTTGTTTTGAACATCTGAAACTTGTCCTGTCGCCTCACAGAAATAAGGTCGCTGGTTCGAGTCCTGGCCGGGTCAGTTGGCATTTCTGTGTGGAGATTGCATGTTCTCCCCATGTAAATGTGGGTTTCCTCCGGGTGTTCCGGTTTCCCCCACAGCCCAAACACATGCTCTATGGGGGAATTGGGTAAACTAGATTGGTCTTAATGTAAGAGTGTGTGTGTGTGTGTGTGTGTGTGTGTGTGTGTGTGTGTGTGTGTGTGTGTGTGTGTGTGTGTGTGTGTGTGTGTGTGTGTGTGTGTGTGTATGGGTGTTTCTCAGTACTGTGTTGCGGCTGGAAGGGCATAAAAGGGCATAAAACATTAAAACGATGCATCATACTATGGTAGTTTTAAAACAAGTGCTGGAATAGTTGGCAGTTCATTCCACTGTGGCAACCTCTGATGAATCATAGACTAAGCATAAGGAAAATGAATGAATGATGAATAATATAATATAATATATTATAATATAATATAATATAAAATCTAATATAATATAAAATAATATAATATATAATATAAAATAATATAAATGAATATAATATAAAATAATATAATGTAAAATAATATAAAATAAAATAATATAAAATGAAATAAAATAATATAATATAAAATTAAACAATATAACATAATATTAATATATAAAATAATATAAATATAATATAAATATAATATAATATAATATATAATAATATAAAACAAAATAATATAATATATAAGATAAAATAATATAGAATAAAATATAGAATAATATACATTAAAACAAAATAATATAATATATAAGATAAAATAATATAGAATAAAATATAGAATAATATACATTAAAATAAAATAATATAAAATAATATAATATAATATAATATAATATAATATAATATAATATAATATAATATAATATAATATAATATAATATAATATAAGGGGTGACGCAGTGGTGCAGTAGGTAGTGCTGTCGCCTCACAGCAAGAAGGTCGCTGGTTCCAGCCTCGGCTGTGTCAGTTGGCGTTTCTGTGTGTAGTTTGCAGGTTCTCGCATAGGTTTCTTACGGGTGCTCCGGTTTCCCACTCAGTCCAAAGACATGCGGTACAGGTGAATTGGGTAGGCTAAATTGTCCGTAGTGTATGAGTGGGAATGTGTGTGGATGTTTCCCAGAGATGGGTTGCGGCTGGAAGGGCATCCGCTGTGTAAAAACATGCTGAATAAGTTAGCGGTTCATTCCGCTGTCGCGACCTCCGATTAATAAAGGGACTAGCCCGATAAGAAAATGAATGAATAATATAATATAATATAATATAATATAATATAATATAATATAATATAATATAATATAATATAATATAATATAATATAATTATAATATAATAATTGTTCACACAGTTAGTAAAGTAGTAATAACGTGTTATAAAAGAAGACTAAAGTGAAGTGTTGTGTGTGTGTGTGTTTGTGTGTGTGTGTGTGTGTGTGTGTATCTTGTAATGCCATTGGGTTGCCATTTGGTTGGTTTTGACTCTGAATTTGTCTTCTGCCTTTGTACTCAGCTTAAATCTGAAGACCAGCAGAAATCCTGAACTCTGACCTGTCAAATGACCTCTGCTCTGCCAGGCAAGTTCATGGCAGGGTCAGAAAGTCCTTCCTTCCTACAACACACACACACACACACACACACACACACACACACCCACACACACACACACACACACACACACACTACACACATAAGCAAACAAACACATAAATAAACACACACAAACACTACACTTAAACATGTACACATAGAGACAAACATACACACATTGTCGCACACTGACAAAAAACACAGACAAACACACACAGACAAACAAACAAACAAACAAACATACATACTGAAAAATAAACACACACAAAAATATACACCGACAAACACACACACACACACACACACACACACACACACACACACACAGACACACAGTCAAATAAACATGCACAGAAAAAAACACACGAACACAGAAAAACAAACAAACACACAGACAAGTAGAAAGACACAAACACACACACACAAACACAACACGCTTGCATAAATTAGCAAGCATACAAAAACACACACAAACAAAATGTACAAATGTGTACACACAAACACATACACAGAGAAACAAACAAACACACACAAACAAAAAACACACATGTAAACACAGGCACGTGTGCACACAAACAAACGGAAACTATCTTGCGCACACACACACACACACACACACACACTTACAGACAAACAAACACACAAAGACAACCGCACACAGACAAACAAACATACACAGTCAAAAACACACACACAAACCATTTCACACACAAACACAAGTAATGTCTTGCACACAAACATGCACATACACAAACAGACAAACACATCACACAACACCAATACAGAGACAAACTAACAGGCAATAACACACACACACACACACAAACAAACACAAAATCAAGCACAGATGTGCACACACAAACACACACATACCCAGAGAAACCAACATACAAACACACACACACACACACACACACACACACACACACTTATAGTGGTCTCATGGTTTGCTTCCAGGACAGAAGGTGTTGAATTAGCATTCAAGCACACGCTAAATGTGGATAAATGAGTGCGCTGAGTAAAACTGTTGAGTCAGATTCAGCAAAGCTATAGTCTGAACGCCTGAATGAAATACTGATGACAAACTCTGCAGAGAGCGTGTTCAATGAACTCATACAAATGCCCACTTACCATCACTGAAGGAAATTTATATTAGGAAAGGGGAGCCAACAAACTAATGATTTCACAGCGGCTACTGTACTGTAAATGCACTGCGCTACGACCAACAGCCCTGATCTGAACAAGACAATCATAACAAACACTCGACTTGTCTAATGACAGGACATGGAAATCATCTTCAAGGTATTCTCATGCACATCTTGTCAGGGAAGCACAGCTCTATGACTGGTATTAAATCTCCTCCGAAAGCTAGAGGGCGCTCTCACGCAGAAACTGGAAATACAAATTGAATACTTGTGCACTATTTACACATTTTGTAGCATAAATTGTATGAATTCAAAACAAAAATCCCCAAAATTCGTTTGATAAATTACAGATGATGTAATTACACGACTATTATTTATTTAAACTACTATTGATATACTTAATTATTCAATATATCGTTCAGTAAAAAAACGTTCTGTAGTCGAATTATTTGCCAAATGATTAAATGTTGGACTTTAACTGCAGTTTGGCTCTTTCATTCAGGGAATTCATTCATGTCCCTCGCGACGAACGAGATATTTGATTCGAGGAACTGCTCTAAGCCTGTATTTTTCATGCAATGTTTGATACCGCACGGCGAATGAGAGAAAAAAAAAACTGCGTTTCCCGGAAACTTAGATGCACACGGCAGGTAGCGTCAGAAAGACGCGTGTGTTATTCCGGTCACTAAATGTGGTGAAAATCCTACACGAGGTTAAAGTTTGGTTGTGGTGCTAACATGTTTACACTCGGTGCAATAGTTAACTTAGTTCGATACGAACAAACTGAATAAACAAAGAGCACTGGTCGCTCACTTACCAAATCTGTAGAGACAGGACAATCACCAGCAACTAGAGCCGCGTCTTTATTAAGAGGAGACTACAAGCGAATCCGGATCTCAGCGTTTGCAGATGAGAACAGCTCTCAGGTAAACAATAATCCTCCTTAGACGCGTAAGTTATTGTTGTCGAGCGTCGCGTACACTGTTAATCCACACGTGACTCCAGCTGAGCTCTCACAGAGAGAAAATGAAAACAAAACTTTACTGCAGCAAACTATAAAAGCAACACTTCACGCTTGTTTTGCCAACACAACGTGGCGTCTCTGTCGTCTAAACACTGTGACAGTAATGAATATTAATGAAGTTGCACAATAGAGCGTGCTGATTGGTTTGAACCAAGCCTTACTCATGCATTAATGCAGCACACTGTAAGACGTAATAAGACACACTCTGGCACAGACGTCCAGTCTGCACGCTGGAATACACGCTATTATGTCATGACCGTGACGCAGCTTCAAAAATTAGTTTCAAATTGTAAGTACGAATTTGCTTGAAATAACGCAAAAACTAATAATCCTAATAGTGTTTTTAGCAGTGTGGGACACATATATGACTGTCAACAGCTCAAAACATGTGTTTTGGTGTTTCGTGACCCTTTAACATCACTGAAAGTGAATGAAACCAAAAGTCTACAGCCTAAAAGATTGCAATATTGTACGAGTAGAATAAGGTCATCGTTGTGAACAGATTACAGTTTAGATGAACCAACATCTATACTGCCACTGATCTAATGATCTCTTCACAAACACCTACTGCTGAGCACCACACACACAAGACCAAGGGTTTTTGGTGTTAAATTAGCCTGTGTGTGTCCTGCACGATACACAGAGAACACACTGACCTCTCCTGTTAACAGTATCTGATGACAGAAACACACACGGGCCTGTTAGCAGGGCAGATTCCGCTTTTAAGAAGACTCGTTCATCCGTGACGGCCATGAGCTGATGACTGACATTACATTACCAGCGTACAGTTCAGCTCAAATGGACAGGCGTTTCAAATAAAACGCTTTCACCTCATGTCTGTAATTTGAGACGCTGCAGGAGAGAGGAAAAGAAAAGTCGTTTAAAGGAGCATTAATGTAGCGCTTCTCAAAAAATGTATTACAACAACCTGGCAACCTGAAGCTAGCAGGGCTGTGCCTGGTCAGTACCTGGATGGGAGACCACATGGGAAAGCTAGGTTGCTGCCGGAAGTGGTGTTAGTGAGGGCAGCAGGGGGCGCTTAACCTCTGGTCTGTTCGGGTCTTAATGCCCCAGTAGTGACGGGGACTCTATACTACTCAGTAAGCGCCGTCTTTCGGATGAGATGTTAAACCGAGGCATCCATGCAGGTGGATGCTGCACACTGGTGGTGGATGAGGAGATTCTCCCCAATGTGTAAAGCACTTTGAGTGTCCAGAAAGCACTATATAAAAGGAATTATTATTATTATTAATTATGCATTAAGTTAGTTGCTCATAGTTATTTTAAAGCTATTTTTAAGGAGATTTCTGTGTAATGATTGTTGTGATGCTGTGGGGTTTTTTTTTGGTAGTTAATGTCCAGTTCAATATCTAGATCCTTAAGAAAAAGCAGTGGAGAAGCACTGTATTACTGTACCTCCAGCGGATGTATCGTATTAGACAAGATGTTGTGTGTGTGTGTGTGTGTGTATAAGTGTGTGACCCTCACCTGAACCCAAAGATGAAAAATTCCCTTAGCTGAGGAGTGTGTGTGAGAGAGAAAGTGTGTGTGTGTATGAGCAGAAAGATTGATGTGAACAGCGAGACTCCTGAGTAATGATGTCAACAGCAATCTCAGCAGCCAACATTATAACCATCACAACACACACACACACACACACACACACACACTCAAACACACACACACACACACACACACACACACACACACACACACACACACACACACACACACACACACACAAAGCCCATTCAGAAGGACTCCTCTCAAAACTACAGTTACTCATTTACAGTCGCCTTACCTCTTACGCCAAGATTGAAACAACAAAAACAAAATTATATAGCAATAATAATAACGCACTAAGCCCATTAGCATGACTAATTATAACGCACTAAACCCATTAGCATGACTACAATTAAATCGTTAAATACAAATACTATTATATTTACATGTATAATTCAAAGTAATCCTAATAGTATGAATTAGAAAATAAAAAAACAAGAACATTTAGAATACACTGTGTGCAAATATACTGTAGATACACACACAAATACACATAGATACAGTACATGTATATGCACACACAAACACACCAAAAATCCATTCCTGTTATTTATATTGCTATTATTATTCATTTAAACCAAAGAAATTATGATACAATTATTTTTATGTTTAAAATATAATAACTAAACATGTATATAAACTGGACTGATCTCAGTATTTGGTATCATGTGACTGCATCAAGTCATGTGACATTAATTATATAGCAGATCATGAGGTCTGTTTTGCGGCTGAGGCAGGACAGTACTTGTCTGTGTGTTTCATCTGCCAGATCCACATCACATTTGAAAGAAAGAAAGAAAGAAAGAAAGAAAGAAAGAAAGAAAGAAAGAAAGAAAGAAAGAAAGAAAGAAAGAAAGAAAGAAAGAAAGAAAGAAAGAAAGAAAGAAAGAAACAAAAAAAATAACAAAAGAGAGAAAAAGAAATAACGAAAGCTACAAGAAAGAAACTAAAGATAAATAAGAAAACAAAAGAGAGAAGAATTAAATAAGAAATAACAAAAGAGAAAAAAGAGAAAGAAAAAGAAAAATCGAAAGAAAATAGAAAAAAAAACTAATAAAAGAGATAGAAAGAGAAAGAAAGCGAGAAACACAAAGAGAAAAAGGAAGAACAAATAAATGAGAAAGAAAGAAAGAAAGAAAGAAAGAAAGAAAGAAAGAAAGAAAGAAACAAAAAAATAAATAACAAAAGAGAGAAAAAGAAATAACGAAAGCTACAAGAAAGAAACTAAAGATAAATAACAAAACAAAAGAGAGAAGAATTAAATAAGAAATAACAAAGAGAAAAAAAGAGAAAGAAACAAAGAAAAAACGAAAGAAAATAGAAAGAAAAAACTAATAAAAAAGAGATAGAAA